>NW_028172535.1:17500-48990 GCF_963971535.1 Notolepis coatsorum
GTCGTTTAAATAGAGAAGGCATGTGTCAGTGGAGTGGGATGTTCTGAAGCCAGATTGGAATTTGTAGATTCGATTTTTTTCCGCAAGGTACTTTTCGACCTGTTCGTATACTATTTTTTCCATGACTTTCGAGATGGAGGTAAGGATAGAAACAGGGCGGTAGTTGCTGTTCACTGAGGTCATTCAAAAACTCTGCTGAGGCCGTCAAACACCACCCTCTAGGCAAAATAGCCCCGCTTGGTATTGCACTTTGTTTAAATGTTTTGTTTCGGTCTGATGTGTGGGTTGGAGTTGAGTAGGGATAGGGGGAGGGGTTGCTGTTGCTGACCACACCTCAGGCAACTAGTCTATAACTAGTTACTATAGCTATATATATATATTATATTATAGCTGTAAATATATTATATATATAAAGTATATTATAGTTATATAGTAACTTAGCAATACAGTCATTGCCTAGGATCTGAATGTGCCTTTAGTCAAGGGGACTAAGCTGGGACAAAGCTCTGTCACCTATCACGTGCCATGCCATGCCACATGGGACAAAGCTCTGTCACCTATCACATGCCATGCCACCTGGGACAAAACTCTGTCACCTATCACATGCCATGCCACCTGGGACAAAGCTCTGTCACCTATCACATGCCATGCCATCATCATCATTAGGTGGCTTCTTCGTTCCGAAGGTTGCCTATCACTCTCCAACCCATTCTGTCCCCACTTCTTCTCTCCAACTCCGTGACTCCGCCTCTCACTCCACTCCAATCACAGACGTCGTCTACCCAGCCTCTTCTTGGTCTTCCACTTCCTCTCTTTCCATCCACCTTCCCCATCACCACCTTCTTGAACATCTCCCCGCTGGATCCTCTCAGAACATGCCCGCACAACTCCATCTTTCTCTTTTTCAACCTCTCCAGCAGCTGTCCTCCTTGCATATCCACTCTTCTCAGTACCTCCTCATTCTTGATCTTATCCTTCCATGTTATCTTCAGCATCTTCCTCAGTGTCCACATTTCAAAAGAGTCTATCATCCTCTTTGCCTCTTCATTCAGCGTCCATGCTTCTGCTCCGTATGAAAAGACTGACATAACATACGTTTCCAAAATCCTGGTCTTCGTTTTCCAACTTATGTTTCTTCTCAATAATTCTTTATGGTTCCAGAATGCGCCCTTTGCAATTCCGGTTCTTCTCTTAATGTCCATGTTAGCTCTTCCACCTTCACTGATCCAGCATCCAAGGTCCATGTATGCCACATGGGACAAAACTCTGTCACCTATCACATGCCATGCCACATGGGATGAAACCCGGTCTTCTGTGTCTCTACATAAAAAAAAGTATTAAAATTTAATAAATGAATATCAAGGCTGAGACGGTGACACTGCAAAACCACCTGAACATGTAGAGGCTGAGACGGTGACACTGCAGAGATGACCTGTGGTAGGACTGTGTGCAGCATTGTGTTCCTCTACAGAACATAGCTGAAAGGACAGGACAGGTCAAGGCTAATAGCACACTACGACCTCAACGGACAGGGTCACTAATGGGTGGGTGAGCAAGGCAGGAGACTCTAAAACACAACTGTGTGTGTGTGTGCGTGTGTGACACACGCACACACACACACAGTTGTGTTTTAGAGTCTCCTGCCTTGCTCACCCACGGTGTGTGTGTGCATGGCCGCCTAGTTATAGTTGAAAGTGGGGGTGCAATTTTTTTTTATTTTAAAGGGGAACTATCTTATAAATGGCCTTTTTCAGTGTTTAGCATTGTTTCCTAGCTATGTGGACTTATATTAATATGATCTATGTCTCTAATTCTCATATTGGCGCATTCTTCCAATTCTCCTCTCACAATATTCACCCTCACTGAACTGAGTCATCTGAAAATGTGATGATTTGTGATGTCAGAAAGACACCGCTGCATGTTAATGTCCCAGATGCCGCGACGCGCGACGGCCACACACAGTGGTTTAGGAGCCCAGCCTCAAAACAGCTTAAGATCTTCAGGTTGAAAAATGCTGTTTTTGAGGACTTGATTAGAAATACAAAACAATGTATTAAAAAAATATATATAATTACAGAGGTGTTCCATAAACTCACAGGAATTGTGTAAAAGTGCCCAAATAGTGAAAGAAATAGTAAAATAGTTCCCCTTTAACTTATTTTCTTTTTATTTTTTTTTTATAATTTTTTTATTTTTTTGGGGGGACATGCAAGGGGTGGTTTGGAGGGGGTCACGACCGGCACGACCCCCTCCACGGCAGATATTTTTTTCATTTAATGAACCTGTACGTGCAATTTCCTGCAATATAGAGCCTTCAATCTTGACCAATAAAGCTGCTCTTTTCACTATAATACTCAGTTTATATTGCAGTATGATAGCCAATTACTATAATAATAACATATTAATATATATATATATATACTGTATATATACTGTATATTCATTTTTCGCTCTTTTATTTTTATTAAATCAATCTCCTTTCAAATAGGCCAAGTTTTTAATAAGAAAGAGAGAAAAAATACCAACAAGGAACAATAACAGGGTCTGCTGTAAATATAGCCTATTTTCCTTAACAATTGTGTGTATTGAGCCGTACTGTACTGTACCCATTCTGCAATCTGTTATTGATTGATTAAAAATGTTATTAACATATTGCAGAATGGGTACAATATAGTACGGCTCAATACACACAATTGTTAAGGGGATGCAGACCAGAGAAAGACTTTTGTTTTGTTTACATCAGGGTCCCTCATTTACAATTCATAATGAATTGTAAGTAAGGGTGCAATTAACACCATGCAATCCATTATTTGTGGAGCCCGCCCTTTAAGTCTTTGAGCTATTAGGCTACTAGGGTTCTTACTTTGCGTTTTGGTGTACTGAAAAATGCTCTGATGTCTGTATTCTTTCTTTTTTCTGCCATGTTACCTGGTTGGCTGGACACACACACACACACACACACACACACACACACACACACACACACACACACACACACACACACACACACACACACACACACACACACACACACACACACACACACACACACACACACACACACACACACACACACACACACACACACACACACACACACACATTTTCATTTCAGGTATTGTACCTTAAGATAATTGAACATCTTGATTTACCGTAAATCCTCAAATATAGGACGGGTCTTCTATTTACCTCAGCTGCAAAGAGCACCAGGCCTTTATTAGAGAGGCTTATATAAGAGGCAGGCCTTCATTTCTAAAAATGACACTCATGGACATAATCCCTTCATTTTCAGACTTTTATTGCATTATAGTTATTATAAAAAAAATATGGCTGCTCGTCTGCCATATAGATAGCGAACGTTAAAATTTGCAAACGAAGTCCACCTTATCCAGCTGACACCACATATCTAGATAATATGACAACGTTAGCTAGCGGCTAGCACTAAAGCTAACGCCAACCAGAGGGAAACTTTGTTATTATTATTAGAGGATTTACGGTATGACCAGATGGCATTTCGGGACGTGAAACACTTTTATTGTATTGCGTGGTAGAAGTTCTACCACTCAATAGTAAAGACATGTCTAACATAAATAATAAACAACTTACTGGAAAATCCTGCCTGACACCAAATGACACACTTGTTTGTCAAGTTTCAAGTTTCTTTAATAGTTGTCATACAGAAGTACAGAATACTTTCATACAAAATGCTTCTTACTGTTACGCTCCAGAGACTGTGCTAGACAAGATAGTATCAAATAACATAGTATAGCATGTAATTTAGAAGAAGAAAATGAGGTCACAGTGTTCGGTATAGACATATGTACAATTTTCTGAGTTACCATATAATATACAATACTATGCAGTGTACTAATGTACAGTACTATATAGTGCAAAGCAGAAATGGGATGAGGTACAATTTAGGTACAATTTACAGTAAGGTGTTTACACTTTAAGGTGTTTGGTGGCCTTTGATATTTACACTCAGCCTACCTGCAGCGCCAGCGCCGTGCGCCACTGTCTGCTCTGCTGGGGGTGGGAGAGGCACTGGATCAAACCATATGGGGGGGCACGGGGGGTCGCAATCTTTGGAAACTTAAAAACTTGCTATTAAGTGTCATTGCGTATTATTAATTTGATTGAAATTACGTAGTTATGGTTACATTTATATATTGGGGGGATATATCATACTTTTCATATGATCAAAAAGTGGTGGAGCAAGAGCATACCTTTGCTCCCCCAAGTTCAATAGTGGGAGAGCAGATGCTCCGAATGCTCCATTACGCAGGCGTCTATGTGTGTGTGTGTGTGCGTGTGTGTGTGTGCGTGTGTGTGTGTGTGTGTGTGTGTGTGTGTGTGTGTGTGTGTGTGTGTGTGTGTGTGTGTGTGTGTGTGTGTGTGTGTGTGTGTGTGTGTGTGACCATCCCCTGGGAAAAGAGGGGAAAGCGAAGGATCTAGCAAAGTGTTGTTGATCTCAGGGCTGCTGGCGGTATCTTACAGTCTTCCATGAAGTCGTCCTCTAAGCCTTTCAGCTCGACGTCCACCGCAGCGCTTCCTCAGAAGACATGGTTACATAACGTCAGGAGGTCACATGGTTCGGTGTCACAGAACGTGCGGACAGCAAATGCTCGAAGATAACGAATAACAGTAGTAGTACGTCAACTACATTGCAGTCAACAGAGTAATACTCAGCACTGTTAGATCACTAAGCCCAGGTTTGAACATCGCAACTCAGATCATTCCAATGAAAGTAGAAGCTACAATGAAAGTAGAAGCTACAGATCTAAAGTTGCCCAAATAGTGCTAGGAATAGCAATGCATGTCCCCTTAGATAAACAATCAAAGCGCAGGATTCTGCTGCCATAAAGCCTCCCTGATGACTGTGTCGGGTTCTGCTGCCATAAAGCTGATGACTGTGTCGGGTTCTGCTGCCATAAACCATCCCTGATGACTGTGTCGGGTGGTAATTAGGTCTCGCTTTAAAAACAAGTCACTGAGAACTCATATCTATAGCGCTGAGAAAAAATAAATCTGAACACAACATTGTTGTAATCAATACCGCCCCATGTTGAAAAGCAGACGTGTCAATTACCATACGGTTAACAGCGGCAAACAAAAAGACTTTCCCAGGCTTTGACGGTAAAAACACTGTGTGCCATTGATGCCGGGGTTGAATAAGACACACCCCTCGCGTCTGTAATACGCCGCGTATGTTTCTCTACCCGCTGTGATTCCATGGGATTAACCCTCAAAAAGCCAGATACACATGCAAACATGCAAAACACACACACACACACACACACACACACACACATACACACACACAAAAGTCTATGGCCTCATGATCGCAGGGTCCCCCTAATCATGTCCCTTCCATGGGTCCCCTGCTCTTCATTAAAACACAGACAAGAAGAGGGGGTGCAGACAGGAGGATAGAGGACTAGTGAGACGGAGTGTGTGTGTGTGTGTGTGTGTGTATGTGTGTGTGTGTGTGTGTGTGTGTGTGTGTGTGTGTGTGTGTGTGTAAAGTGTTTTAAGTGTGTATGTATGGGTGGCTATGCGTTCAGAGGGGGGGGGGGGGGTTGTATGGGAATTGACTTTGGTATTAAGTGACTTGATTGAGAGAGCCCCCCCCTTTGTGGGGGACCACGGCAAGAGGAGGGTGGAAGCGCGGAGAGAGAGAACGGGCTCGGGACCCACCATTACTACCACAGCAATTTGCCGTCTGGCAGGCACAAAGGGGAGGTCGGAGGTCAAATAAGTGCACTGAAACGGAGGTGCTTTCTCATGTTAATGTCACCGCGAGGTCCCTGGTGTTTTAAGGGGGAACGTAGGTGCACAGTTATAGCGCTGGAAGCACGGTGCCAACGCAACACCTTATAGGCAACAGTCACGACGAGCCACGGGAGCCGGCACGTTACAGGCATTCCATTCCCGTCACGAGCAACAAAACCAAACTGTCAGTGCTCTCGTCCATGCAAAACAAGCCCTGGAATTCGAGATTAAACGGAACAATTGTACAAAGAAATTGGAAACAAATCATGCTAATGAATCGAATCAATGTCGTTCTCGCTTATAAGCTTGATCATTCAGACTGGACTATGTTGAATGACACGTGATGAAATAGTGTTTAATGACAACCTATCCATAATGACCTTTTTATATGTTTACAGTTGCATACCTAGTTGATTCTGCATGAGCCTCTCGCTCTTCTGCTGAGAGTAGCTGATTCTGCATGAGCCTCTCGCTCCTCTGCTGATGGTTGTACCCGTGTCTCGCCGTGCCGGATCCGTCAGGAACACGACAAATGTAAACCCCTGCTGGTTTAGTCAGCTGCCTTTGTCACAGCACACTGCTAGTTACATGTACAGATCCTGAGTGGATAAAGAGGGCTGCCGCATTGTGCATCACGGTAATTTCCTTCAATACAACCGTGATGGCTTCCATAGAATTCTGATAATGTTGTCACTGGGAGTGAGTCACTGTTTTATGTGAGGACAGCACATGAGACCATATGGCAATTTGCTGTGAGCTGCGACCAATTTGGCTAAAAGAAAAGAAAAACATTGCTGCTGTTACTCGCTGTCTTCGTATGTAGGTTACTTAAACCGGAGCACTGTAGCCATTATCATTACGGAATTATCTAGTGGCAAAGTTGTAGACAAAGGATAGCTGGATATGTGTATTAATATCATGTCAATCGAACTTACAGTGTAGAAGTTATGGCTATTCAAAATTGTAGATTTCGGCCTTAGATTATAGTATGGTGTGATATTTGTATGAACGTCATTGCGGCACATTACATGTTTATATCACATGCTTGTTGTGAATAGTGCCACCATTAATAATAATAATAATAATAATAATAATAATAATAATAATAATAATAATAATAATAATAATAATAATAATAATAATAATAATAATAATAATAATAATAATAATAATAATAATAATAATAATAACTGGACTTTTTTTTTTATCTACTTTTTCTCTTCCTTTTTTCTGTATTTTTCTCCCATCCCAATTTAGTCGTTATGCCAATTCCCCCTCCCCTTCCTGGTCGTTGCGCGCATTTTCCCCCCACTTGCCGGTCTAGGGAGGGTTGAAGCCTATCACATGTCTCCTCCGATACATGTGGAGGCAGCCAGCCGCTTCTTTTCACCTGACAGCGAGGACTCTCATTGGGTGAGTGTAACGCGTGGGAGGATCACACTACCTCACCCAGATCCCTTCCTCGCTGAGAAGGCGCCCCGACTGACCTGTAGGAGTCGCTGTTTACAACGACCGGGACCCACCCCACTGGCTTCCCACCCGCTGACACTGCCAACTGTGTCAGTATAGACGACCGACCAAGCCGGACGTACCGCGGCAGCTGGATTAGATCCCACTGTCTCTGCGGTGGTAGGCAGACACTTAGTCCGCTGCGCTACCCGGCCGCGCCAATAATAAGACTTTGTTTGAAGAAGTCTTTATTCGGCATGCAGTGACACATGCGATGGGCGGCACACACACAGGAACACACACACATGCAATTTTTGTTGGGTCGCCGATGCGATTGAGTCCTGCACTTGACCCATCCTGTCATCCTTCCCAAGGGCAGCCGGGAGCAGATAGGGGTTGCGGCGGGACCAATCCAAGTTCTATGCCCTCTAGTACCATGTAGTATTCTGCAGAACCCTCTAGTAACCTATAGTATCACATGTAGTACCCTGTAATACCCTGTAGTACCATGTAGTATTCTGCAGTACTGTTACGTACCCCAGTGGGGAGACGCAACACAAGGCCACAGACAGGGTAGGTGAGGGTGCAGTGACACAAAATCCAAGAGACAATTTGCAAAATAATAATATTTATTTTACAAAACACAAAACTCAGCAACACAGAGAGCAAGGAGGACCTACCAGTGGCACCAAATGAAATATCAAAAGGAAATTAAAGCCCACCCCCCCCTTACAGGCGCGGACGACCAAAAGTACGGGTGGCGGTGCTCACTTCTAAGGCTGGTGTCTTTAACAGTAGGTCACCTACGTGATGCAAAATGTAGACCCAGGGTATCTTCCTGTCCTCAATGTCCCTGTGTGCAAAACAAAAGATTAATACAAAAGAAAAGCAATCACCATAGGCTGGGTGACACAAGAGAACAAAATACACGGGTTAACAGAAATGTGCAACAAACTATAATGACTTAAACACAACACAATGAACCAGAGCTTCAGGTACCAGCTCTATACCAAACTAATGCCAAAAAGGCCACAGCTCTACATAAGATACATAACACTAAAGACACAGTTTCTATAATAAAGATGCACAATACTAAAGATACCTCCTAAACTAACTAACAGCACAAAGTGCCAGAGCCTTCACCAGCTCTATTACCAGAACACACAAAGAGCTCTCCCACACAGACACAGCATAGTTACCACAACCAAACGAAACAGGGAGCCAACTAACACTGCACACAAATGGGGTATATAAAGGAGTGTGGAGCTTGATTGCTTGACGAACAAGTACCCTCAAGTAAAGTGTAGTACCCTGTAGTATCATGTAGTACCTTGTAGTACCCTGTTATACCCTGGAGTATCATGTAGTAGTATTTGATACCCTGTAGTACCATGTACAGTAGTATTAAATAGTAGCCTGTAGTACCATGTACAGTAGTACTACATGCCTGTAGAATAGAATAGAATAGAATAGAATAGAATAGAATAGAATAGAATAGAATAGAAATACTTTAATCATCCCGAGGGAAATGTGGCACTACAAATCGCTTACAGTAAACATTTAGGTAGACAAAACAAAGTAACGAATAAGAATAACAAAATTGCCTAAGAATAAAGAATAAAATAAGCCTAAGAATAAAATAATAATAATAAAATACGGTCCGGGATTCACATTTCCTATGGTATGTATATACATTCTAATATAAAATATACAGTAAACATATACAGAAATCTACAGTAAGTGTACAGTAAGTGTAATATTGAACAATGTTGTTTTAAAAGTAAAAGTCCAGGAAGATGGTAACTGTCACCCTGTGCTCAGTGATGCAGTGAGGCACAGTGCATTGTAAAGTCTGATGTCTGTCAGAATGAAGGACTTCCTGTGCCGTTCAGTGCTACATCTTGGGACTAGTTAGTCTAGCACTGAACGTGCTCCTCCTGTCAGCCAAGTCTGTGTATAGTGGGTAGTGCATTGTGGTATCATGAAATACCCTGTAGTACAACGTATCATCAATGTTATACCCTGTAGTACCATGCAGTAGCATTTAATACCCTGTAGTACCATGTACAGTAGTACTGCATACCTGTAGTACCCTGTAGTACCATGTAGTAAGATATAATACCCTGTAGTACTACTATGTGATACTCTGTAGTACCATGAATTACCTTGCACTACCAAATAGTACCTTGTAGTATGCTTACACTTCAACTAAAGTGGTGATAATAGATGCCTTTCACTGCATGTTTAGAGCCCATACTTGTCCTCCATGTTGGAAGAACAATGGCTGTTGATATGAGAAATATATCAACAAGAATTGTATAATTTGGTGTAATTATTGGATCTTATAATCATGTCACAGTGGATTAGTAATATCATGCTTTTCCAGTGTTCTATACTCACTGCAGAGAAATGAGGAATTTTCTTTTGAAAGTGATTACCAATGGTTACAGGCAACCAGTGGCGGCTCGCCACTGGTGGCGCTAGGGCGCCGACCCACCTGTTAAATGAGAGAAGAAGAAAAAAAAAAATGTTTGTTTTTTGTTTTATAGCCCTATAAATAATATAAACATGTTTAAAATGAATAATATTTACTCATTTTAAGTATGTTTGTATTTCCAATGCACAATATAACGTTATTATCTAAATTAAAAAACAGCGTTTTCATGGGCAGGAAGTGACGTTTTTTTTTATTTTTTCGTATTTCTCGCCCGGGCAAGAAGCGATAGCGCTCTGACTGCGCGTCACAGTTTGATCGCTGTCTCCGTCACAGCCAATCAGTGCATACGGCGTTGTGCGTTGAAATATGACTATTATGTTGGAATCCGAGCGCGATTTGAAGCGGTCTAGAAAGCAGCGTGAACTTCCGTGAGAATTTCCATAGCCGCATTTCGCGGAGACGCTCTCTGATTGGCCGACGCCAGTATTTTTTTCTATGGCAGAATTTCACAGAGACGATCTCTGATTGGCCGAATCCAATTTCTAATGTTCCAATTCTAGCTTCTAGCTTGGTTCCTGGTACTAGGACTGTTGTTTGTCTTAGAGCGTGCCGTGCTGTGACTGCAAGTTCTTTAGACTGTTAAGCTTAGGCACTCTTTCAAAGTTGGTTAAGGTTAGAGTTTGTCTTAGAGCATGGCGATAGAACGCCAGGTAGTTTGCAGTCTGTTCGAGCGGAAATGGACAAAGGAATGTACTTGTTGAGTGTTGTGCTAACGTCGACGAGCTCAGCTGAGCTAACACTTGGCTAACAAGCTATATGGCGGATTATACACGTTTCCTGCCCTGGACGTTTCAACTAAACAGTGAGTCTCTCTCTCTCTCTCTCTCTCTAACGTTAGTAGTACTACTAGGCTGGTGCGGGCTAACTGGCTATCGTTCTGGGAGCTAACGTTAGTAGTACTACTAGGCTGGTGCGGGCTAACTGGCTTAACGTTAACGGTTGTAAATAGTTTTTTTAGGAGCAGTACTACTGCTGGCCATTCATGAAGCGAGACATTGCTGATTGTTTATTTATCGATGGCTCATTGATTTAACTACTGCAGCTCTCTCGGATTGAAAATACGTGGATTATGGCTTGTTCAATATTGTCTATGTTTGAATGAATGAATGAATGAGAACTTTATTAACAGATTGCAGAATGGGTACAATACAGTACGGCTCAATACACACAATTGTTAAGGGGATGCAGACCAGAGAAAGACGTTTGTCTTGTTTACATCAGGGTCCCAGATTTTCGATTCATATCGATAGTTTAATAGCTAGCCTTGGCTCGTTTAACAATATGCAAAATATGTGTACAGCCCTGTACTCATACTGAAGTTATTCTTGGTATATAATAGGTCTGATTGTGTAACGAATCGATTCCACGTCGCGCTGTGTGTGAGAGAGAGAAGGAGAGAGGGAGAGATCTGCCTGTGTTTGGAGACGGGCGAGTTTTGTTTCTAACTTTTCTATTTATATTGTGTTTCAAGTTGTGAATTAGAGTCTAGACTATACTTTATTTGACTGGTTGTGTGTTGTTGTAGTAACAGCTGAGCGACTCGTTCATAAGAGCCGATTCATTGCCGTGAGCGTGAGTCGAATCGCTCACGTCTTGCCATGAGTCTTGCGTGGTACAGTACTGTACTGTACATGTTTGCAAAATATTTGGTATAGCGCCCCTAGTGGCGAAGTACCCAGCGGCCGCCACTGCAGGCAACCATGCTGGAAGAAAGAGAACTCAACTTTCCGTGCAAGGCATTTATATGTTTGGAAGCCTAGTGTGGAGGAATTCATGAAGCCTTTGGGCAATCAGATAGAAGAAACCATATTTTTAGCTGCAACCAGCAGCTCTATTGGTTGGTTGGTTGTGTGAATCCATGCACACAGCTATTATAGATTTGCACTTGTTGAAAGAGGAAGGTTGTAAATTGGCCAAATGTTACCGCAACACAACATGAGGGTTAACCCTTTCACTACCACACTACAAAGGGTTAATGATTTCACTACCACACTACAGAAGATTAACCTTTCACTATTGAAAGGGTTAAAGACACTGGTCTCTAGACACCACACAGCATGTTTGAGGAGCACTGGGAGAACAGTGGAACCCATTTATTTCTAGCCAATAGCCTACATCAGACTGGCAATAAGTCAATCGCACTGGATTTTGATCGCATTTGTTCATAAACTACAACTTTAGGATAAAACACATGGATATAAATGACACTGAAGACCATCGTTGCCCAGAAATAGTCATTACCTCTTAGTTTTAGGTAATTTTACATTTAGTCATTTACATTTACATTTAGTCCCAAGCTCCGGGAGGGTCATCAAGGAGAAGCGCCTTTTCTCAGTCCTTGCCCCACAATGGTGGAATGAACTGCCCACCCCAGTTAGGACAGCCGAAACCCGTCCAATCTTTCGCCGTCGACTAAAGACGCACTTCTTCAACCATTATCTGAAATCAAATTAAAATAATAAAAAGATTTAATAATAAAAAAAAAAATCGAACCCTAACTAACCTTACCTTATGCACTTGTCCTAATAAACTAACCTACACTGTAGCACTCAACACTTTGATGAACATTGTTACTCAGCTATTAGAGTTGTGACCTTCCTGAGTATAAATATCTTGGTATATGGCTGGATGATAAACTTTCTTTTAAATTCCATATAGATAACCTAGCTACAAAATTACGGCAAAAGATTGGCTTCTTGTACCGTAACCGCGCTAGTTTTCCTATGTTCTGTAGGAAAAGAATTATACAGGCTGTTTTTTTGTCAATATTGGACTATGGTGATGTCATTTACAGGCATGCGTCTGCGTCTACATTAAGGCCTTTGGATTCTGCCTACCACTCCGCCCTAAGATTTATTACGGGTGACAAATATGATACTCACCATTGTCTTTTGTATGAGAGGGTAGGCTGGCCATCTCTCTCGTTGCGACGTAGTTATCATGGGTATCTTTTTATCTACAAAGCAATTATTGGCAAACTTCCACCTTATATTACATCTTTGTTGGTCTGGAGTGCTGTCACCTACCAAACTCGTTCGAATGATCGGCTTGTGCTCAGCGTGCCTCGAGTTCGATCTGAGCTTGGAAAATCTGCCTTCTCCTACGATGCTCCATACACATGGAATACCCTGCAAAAGACTCTAAAGCTCGGAACATTCCCGTCATTCATGGAGTTTAAAGGCATTGCACTTGACCTATGTACTGAATCATGTAATTGTTTTTAATCCATCATTGTAGTAATTGTAATTCATTGTAATTATTAACTGTTATGATATTTGTGTCCTTTGTTAACTCGTCATCACTGTAAATGAGGGAAACCTCAGTGCTTTCACGAGTATAAATAAAGGTTTGAAATTAAATGAAATGATGACTTGTCGTACAGAACTTGTAAGTCGCTTTGGATAAAAGTGTCAGCTAAATGACTAAATGTAAATGTAATTTAAGTGACACTTTTAAATAATAAATAATAATAATACATCAGATTTATATAGCGCTTTTGCAAATGCTCAAAGACGAACCTGTTAACGTAAGGTTATGTATATAACCAAGTTCTATGAATACTGGTGACGCTCAGCGTCATCTGCACTAACCTCACTTCGTGCACAGCACTGAATAAAAATCCACAATGTACCTTTACATACTAGAATCCGTCTGGCCACACCCCTATCCGCTACCTTCATAAGCAGGTGTGTGGTCACCTACTCGCCTCCTTCCCAAACTTTCACCACAAGGCGATGTCAAGGGCCGCAGTGACGTCCTGACGCTGAGTGTCACCAGTATTCATAGAACTTGGACTGGTTATATACATAACCTTACGTTCTATATCATACTGGCTCCGCTCAGCGTCATCTGCACTACAGGAGCTGAGCGGGAGCCAGAAGCTCGACAAATGTACCCCGCTGAGGCCCCCCACAACCATCAGACCGGAGAGGACCGAGCCCCCCGACCCTCCCTAATGGAGGATACCCTCCCTATTGGAGGACGGGAGGGAGACGGATCCGACCGTGCAAAGAGAAACTCGAGCAACTCAACGCACAGGGTGAGCAGACCGTGGCTTGACCCCACGACTACGCACACGCACAACCCGCATGCCACCAGGGAACGAACGGAAGGAACAACCCTCGTTACTGCCCCCAAAATCACGGGGTCAAGAGCAAACTCAACCCCGTGGCAAGGCCGTAGCAGCGGAGCGCGAAGGAAGACCCAGACCCACTGAAGGGACTGGATCCCCCGGAAAAAGGGGGCCCGGAGAGGTCAATGACGCCAAGCATCAAGACCTCACCAGGCGGTCACTTAGTGACACTGCCCCCCACATCGCCAGCGTATTCGGACAGGGCCCCTCCAAGAGCGGGCCCTTCCCCCCACTAGTACGCCGCCTGGCACACTGACCCTGCAACACAGGCAGTCAGCATGGCCGTAACTTGAAGCACTCAAAAGGCTATACTATAGCAGAAGCAGGCAGCGCACCGGGGAGACGACCCCAGAGGGGTCGATCCCTTAAACCAGGCAGCAGGCGTTAGACCCGAGCCTGGAGCACTGCGGACGAGACAGGCGCCAAAGGGGTCAACTGAAAACAGCACCCCGGCGGAAGGGGCGTATGCTGGCTTTGTTGCGCACCATGACAAAGCCTCCACCAAAAAAAAACCACCCAGAGGGGTCGAGGCAGAGAAGGCTGACACAATTGGCAGACGTCATGAACGTGCAGGGGCACACTCAACCAGGTAACCTGGGAGTTGACTCTGCTCCAACACACCAGGGAATCAACCACCCTCTTGGTACCACATGCGGTGGTTGTTCCTATAACCCCTCAAGAAAAAACTCCAAAACACACCTGCGGGTATACACTGGCTATACCACAGTACAAGTGTTTCAGTTTTCAAAAAGGGTTATTCCAGGCCTACGGGTCAACGAAACATTACTTCGGACCGGGCCCGGCTGCTCGGGAAGCACACAGGGTCCCCATAGCGTTCACAGACAACTAGCGCTCGCAAGCAAAACAGTACTCACCCAACACGGAAGCAAACCGGTTTCTCACAACAGCCGGTGCCTCCCACAGTCCAGCTGTATGACCGGAGGGTCAATACCCATCCAGCCGCAGCAAGGAGGACTGCAGTTGGGGAGTATATCAGCGGCGCAAGCCCCTAATACGGAAAAGTCGGTGGAGGTCAGAATGATCATCATCTTCCAGACACTGCAGTGACGAAGACAATATCGCCGTATTTTCTTGAAATAGTGAGAGAGAAAACAAAGATATAATGTCAACGTATCTTCCCGACTTCTGTTTTCCTCTCAACTTTCTTCAGCTAACAACCTCGTCAAGTGGGGTATACAACAGGCACTTCCTTGTGGTGAAAGTGAAGAAGGAGGCGAGTAGGTGACCACACACCTGCTTATGAAGGTAGCGGATAGGGGTGTGGCCAGACGGATGCTGGTATGTAAAGGTACATTGTGGATTTTTATTCAGTGCTGTGCACGAAGTGAGGTTAGTGCAGATGACGCTGAGCGGAGCCAGTATGATATAGAACCTGCAATGAGTCTCCTGCCCATTTTCGTTTTCGTTTTTGAGGACTGCATACTTTTTTTGCAAACCAAAACAACATACTTATAGCACATGCATGAGCCTGGTCTCTTTTGAAAGATAACATTCTGAAGTTTCTGATTCCAGAAAAAAATATTGACTTTTAGTGCTAACGTAATAGAGTAACATAGGTCTGAACTTGAGTTGTAAAAAAACTTGTTTCTCAAGTTTTTCTGTAGTAGTTAGTAGTCCAGAGGTAGAATTTCCCCAGAAGGTGGTATGGCTTACGGAGCCATAGCCTGAAGCCTTATGTAGTACAAGATCCATTCAGAAATGAGTGATTAGGAGTGATTTTGGTAAACTGTGTACAAAGAAAAACTCAGTTTCCTCATAGACTTCAATTCATTCGGCTGTTTTCCTCTTCCTGTTTTCGTGTTTTAGTTTTCTGTTTTGTTTTTTAGATTCATACATGCATGTGGGGTATCATTGGAAAGCCACACTCATTGGCTACAAAGATCCACAATCATTTTCGAGATCGGATCTAGATTGACGGAATTACTGCAGCCTGAGTCGGGAGTGGTATTTTGCGCAATACCGTGTACTTTGCACAAGCCTCAAATACCGGCATGTAACTTGAGAACCGCTGAACGGATTTGGTCGGATTCTGTCGCTATCGACAGGCAACAAATAAGCCTTTAATTCGATATATATATTGTATTACAAAATATGCACACCCGAGCCACTAGGGGTCGCCAAAGTGCTGGTTCCAAAAAGTCCGAAAAACTTCCCATATGAGGGACGTTGCAGCTTAAGATGCTTATCCAAAGCGACTTACAAGTTCTATTACAAGTTACAAGTCAGCAGGAAGGGTAGGCTACAACTCTGGCAGCTAAGGGTAAGTAACATTGTTCACCAAACAGTGTTGAACAGACTTGAGTGCATAATTAGCATAGTAGGTAATAATATATAGGCAAGGTAGATTCCTTAGTAGCAGAGTGCATAATAGTAAAAGAGTACAATTCATATCTCATTTGGAGATTCATAAGCGTAATATTAAATGTCCATGTAGGGAAATTTGTAAATATCCTGCAGCTGACTGGGGAAATAAGCATGCCTAAAATGGCGTGAACACTCAATTGGGGCCAGTGTTGTAAAGTAATTGCTTGACTGAACATGATGCACTGACAAAACAAACTTTTTTCTTTTTTTTTAAACTTAAATTTGTATGAACATTTATAGACATACAACACTTAGACACTACTTACAATGACATCAATAACATAACAATATAAAAACATGGGCCCCTTGAATTCCTATAATACGGCTGCGTTCAGCCGCCCAGACCCCCATAAGAGGGACCCCCCATCCCACCATCCACCCCTAGAAATAGGGCTCCCCCACATCCCAGGTCCGTCCCACGCGGGGCAGAGCACTCAGCGACACGGGTCCCTTGAATTGAATTGGGCCAGGCTCAGTAGAGGAGCAAGGGGAGGTACTCCCTCCCACCGAGCCAAGCCCGCTACCTCCCATGTCACCAAGCACCCCACCCCACACACAACCCCACAACATACAGGACCCCACTCTCCCGGGCCAAACCGCGGAAACGATGCCCCCCCCCCTCGACATTCCCCCCCACTGAACTCAGCCTGCCCACTTCTGTACCTCCCATGTCACCGATATCACTATGTACATTTATAGCAACCGCTATTCTAACATGACTTAAACAAATTTAAACTGAAAACACAATAAGCTATATTGGGCTCCCCCACATCCCAGGTCCGCCCCACGTGGGGCAGAGCACTCAGCGACATGGGTCCCTTGAATTAAATTGGGCTAGGCCCAGTAGAGGAGAGGGAAGGTGACTCCCCCCCACCGAGACAAACCTGCTACCTGCCATGTCACCAAGCACCCCACCCCACGCACAACGACACACAAGACCCCGCTGCAGCTGCTATTCTAACATTAATCCAAAAAATAATAATAAAAAAAAAAACATTTTGTGAAAAATTAAAACAAAATAGGCCATATAATTAGCACTTCCCAGTTTTGCCCCCGTTGGCGGGTTGGAGGGGTATCAGCTCTGCTAGGGAGATCCCCCCCCCTAGTGACAGAGTTATCCCCAATGGAGATTCTCCCAAGCCCCTATTATTGTCAATTTTTTTTTAAATGTTGGCCTTCACAGATGATCATGTGCACATTCAAAGCAACTTCTATTCTAACATAACTCAAAGAAAAAAGACAACATTTGTTGCTCCCATGGTGTTAGAGGATCTTAATCGTATCCCTCTGTTCCCCATTGGAAGGGTGAGGAATAATGGCTCTCCTAGTGAGAGGGCTCCCCCTAGTGGCGAAGTGCGCACTATATAAATCCAACATTTGTTCTGTGGACGGCCTCAGAGCTCCCGGTCAATGTTCTGAATTTGTCTTTCTTATGCTCATGTTCATTTGTATTGTGTGTCACGTGTAATCCTATAGTTCCTTGATACCAGTCCATTGTGTATTATTCCCCAATATGTTTCCTAATCAGCGTGTCTCTTTAAAAAAAAATTGAAATCGTTTGTCTATAACGTGTGTATTGTAAATCATAGTGTTAATTATTCTAAATTCTGGTGTTATAGTTTTCTTACACTTCTTGGGGTAACTGTTCAATTATCTTTCCTCTGTTGTATCTATTCTCATCCCCAGGTCCCCCGTGTGTATGTTTGTATTGGGTACTCTTCCATGTTGATTTTGTCTTGTATCTTTCCTTGGATCACCGTGGCCCTTCATGCCCCTTTCTCGTGTCCCTTTGTCGTTCTTCATAGTTGATCTGCTTTGAATCGGTTCAGGTCCCCTCTTTTCCTCCTCCTGTCCTCCTCTCCTCATCCTCGTCTCTCGGTTCTGGTCCACCTGCGCGCCCTCTCCATCCTCTGCGTCAGCGTAGGCCTCTCTCCTTCCCCTCCCGGCACCTTCCATCCTCTCCGCGCCGTGTCCCTTGCCGCCTCCTGCACGTTGTTGGGACCTGGTTCCTTTCTTTTTCTGAATTTTCTTTATTTCTACATAGCTCCGACGCTTCATTCCGTTGGATTTTTCAGTGTTACATTGTATGCTCCGCATTGCTCCTAATCCAATCTGCGTGGTGGTCTGGTTAGCCTCTATGTTAGCTTGTAAGCTAGTTTGTATAGCCTGTAGCTTCTCTGCATTGACATTCAGCGTCCCGCTAGCTTGTTCTACCTGTTGCATCATTGCCTCGTGTTGAGTCTTTTCCATCTGTGTATTTACTTCATCTGGGGTTGCTTTTCTTTCATTTGTCCTCGTGTTCATTCTTCCTTCTTTCTTTTGTCCTCGAATCTTCACTTTTTATTTCGTTTTGAATTGTTTTACTTCCTTTTTTTGATATTCATTGATCGGGAGCTCTTTCATGTGGCTGCTCACCAGAACGTCGCAAACCGGAAGTCCGACAAAACAAACTTTTCAAGAATCCTGCCGACAGTTTTTATACAGGCTAAATACAATGGCGGTCAATAGGAACAGTGTCTGAGTTTCCCCCTAACGTAGGCGCGGCTGTGAAAAAAGTACCCGGATGTGGCGTCTGATGTATTCCAATGACATGAGGGCTTTTGATTTAATTTTATTTATGGAAAATTGCAAGACAAAATAATCCAAAGGATGACATGAAAAGTGAGAACACTTAAATCCACCATGGCCCCAAAGATGTTTAAAAACAGACAAACATATGACATGTAATATAACATGTAATCACTAAATAATCACCTACTAAAAACTATTTTCTTCCAGTCTCTGATGAGAATCAGAAAGTTGAAACGTTCACCCCAGAAAACACTGCAATATTAATCCAAATGACACCTCTTCCACGGTTAAACAGAGACTTTCTGAGTCTCGTGCACAAAACCAACACCGGTTTCCATTAAAATCATTATCAAAATATTCTACAGGGGCCATTTGTGCCAGCCAGCCAAATGATCATTCAAAAATGCAGATCTGAATGGGAATGGCTAAGTTCTATAGATGTTCATCCCACCTGCCTCACTCTAAAACTAGACTCAGAACCCCCCACCCCCCGACCTCTTTCTCCCTTTCATACCCAAACCCCCCTCCCTGGCTGCCTGGCTGGCTGGGAGTGTGTCTGTGTCCTCACAGGAGGAGGCTGTGGGCCCCGTCTGGGAGCAAGCTCGCCCTCCAGGACCTCCTTGCTCTTCTGTCTCAATGAGGGGGCCGATGTGAGAGGCCCTCTCCACATGCAGACATGGAGAGCAGGCAGAGGTGCATTAAGTCTAGCCTGCTGGCTGAGGCCTGGGTGGAGAGCTCCTTTCAAAGAGCCACCAGCCACCGCCTCCATGCTGGAATGTTCATTAAAAATGTCTGGGGAGAGAGACTATAGGAGAGTTTCTCTCTCTCTCTCTCTCTCTCTCTCTCTCTCTCTCTCTCTCTCTCTCTCTCTCTCTCTCTCTCTCTCTCTCTCTCTCTCTCTCTCTCTCTCTCTCTCTCTCTGTCTTCAGATTCGTTTTTGAGGACTGCATACCTTTTTTGCAAACCAAAACAACATACTTTATACTTATAGCACATGCATAAGCCTGGTCTCTTTTGAAAGATGATATTCTGGAGTTTCTGAGTCCAGATTTCTTTTTTACTTTTAGTGCTAACGTAATAGAGTAAAATAGGTCTGAACTTGAGTTGTAGAAAAACGTGTTACTCAACTTGTAGTAGTTAGTAGTCCAGAGGTAGTATTTCCCCAGAAGGTGGTATGGTTTACAAATCCACACAGACCCATAGCCTGAAGCCTTATGTAGTACATGTCCAAATTTCATAAAGATCCATTCAGAAATGAGTGATTAGTGATTTTGGTAAACTGTGTACAAAAGAAAAACGAAGGTTATCATATAACCCTAGTTATATGAATACTGGCTGAGCGTCTCACTCTAGCCTTATTGAGATATACATCTTCCGTGCACATATTGTGCGCGTGTTGAAAACGTTCACATGCACCCGCATTTGCCCGTGGCCATGCCTGCTCCCATGTTTCCTTAAAACCTAGGGTGTGGCCACTCTCATACCCTTCCAAGTCTGAATTTCACGCTGTTCAGGTCCATGTGATGGATCTGTTTTCGGGGGGTGGTCAGGGCTCCTCCTCACCAAGCGCCTATTCGGGCCTTCTGTGAGTTCGGACTCCTCCTTCCATGTGAGGGAGCCTCCTACAGAGCCTCCTCCTCAGATTGTCAAGGTGAGTGGACCCTCTAGAAGGTGTCCTATTCTATTGTGTATGTATTCGATTCAATTCGATTATTGAGTGTGTATGGGTTCAGTGCCTCTTCCCCGGAGAGCCCTAAAACCAATTTTTTACATGGCTCAAGGTGCAATATATTCTTTTCAATCTGTACAGCTCGCGTGGGAAGTCTCTCTGGGGATTCCCGTCTCCTTCCTATGGGAGGGTGGTGGGATGTAAAAATGTGAAAATGTTTTACCCCCGGCTGTGTAGACTGGGATACATACTGTTGGTGCTTCCTTCTTTTCTATTAAAAAGGAGTTGGAGTTAGGAAGTGTCACACCCCTCTTGTCGTTCCCCTGGGCGCCTTGGGGATTCAATGACAGGTCTAAATAGCCTGTTCATTGATGTGGGTGTGTCCCGACGCACGCATAGTGCTAGCTCGCTGTAAACAGGCGACTGACTGGCACGCCTTGGTTGCTTGAGGTTAAAACGGCGTTTTTATAAAGCAACTGGGATGGAGGTTTTTCCTCTTCCGACGACCACATCCCACGACCTGGGTTGGTTATCGACGGATTCTCGTTCATGTCTGGGGGATGATGACGGAATGGATCTGAACATATGTAGAGGGGTCTCACGCCCCGAGGGGTGGGCCACCGGGCGCGGTTCGCCCGAACGTCTGGGTGGCGCCTTCTTTTCATGTTAAGATCAACACGCATATCTGCCCTTTCTCCTGGAGTAGGCATGTCGGCGTGGTTAGGGCACGGGACTGGTTCTGGTCACGCTGGTCCGGATCAGTTGAACTCGTTGTCCGCCGGGGATGCAGATCTGCTGTTCTGGTACCCTGAGGGTCCGGGTGTCACAGGGTTAAGCGCTATGGAGACCCTGGTTGGGTACATTTTTTACTCAGCACTGTCGTAATGGCTTACGGCCATGTCAACCTGTACACGCTCGATCTCATCAGATCTCGGCCGCTACACAGGTTGGTCCTGGTTAGTACTTGGTTGGGAGACCGCCTGGGAATACCAAGTACGGTGTGCTTAGGGGCGGGTTCTCCATTCTTTTTCGCTCCTCTCTCACGCATGGCGAAGAGGGGCCTGTTGGGGTGGTCTTTGACCTCCTCTGGTGACCCTGTGCTTCCCGTATCGCCAGGCCCGGTCCGAAGTAATGTTTCGTCGACCCGTAGGCCTGGGTTAACCCTTTTTTGGAAACTGAAACACTTGTACTGCGGTATAGCCGGTGTATACCCGCAGGTGTGTTTTGGAGTTTTTTCTTGAGGGGTTATAGGAACAACCACCGCATTGGGTAACACCAAGGTGGTTGATTCCCTGGTGTGTTGGAGCAGTGTCAACTCCCGGGTTCACCGGTTGAGGGTGCCCCTGCACGTTCATGACGTCTGCCAATCGTGTCAGCCTTCTCTGCCTCAACCCCTCTGGGTGGGGGTTTTTAAATGGAGGCTTGGTCATGCAACAACGCCAGCATACGCCCCTTCCGCCGGGGCGGCTGTGTTCAGCTGTCCCCTCTGGCGCCTGTCTCGTCCGCAGTCTCCAGGCTAGGGTTAACAGCCTGTTGCCCTGTTGCCTGGTTTTTCCCCGGTGCGCTGCCTACTTCCGTTGGTTAACCTTGTGTGCTTACGGCCATGCTGACTGCCTGTTCTGCAGGATCAGTGTGCCAGGCGGTGTACTGTTGGGGGGACAGGGCCCGCTCGGCTGAGGGGCCTTTGTCCGAATACGCTGGCGATGTGGGGGGCGGGGTCACTAAGTGCCCACCTGGTGGGGTCTTGATGCTGGCATCATGGACTTCTCCGGGCCCCCGTTCCAGGGGGTCCAGTCCCTTTGGTGGGTCTGGGTCTTCCTTCGCGCTCCGCTGCTACGGCCTTGCCACGGGGTTGGGTTTGCCCTTGACCCTGTGATTCTGGGGGCAGTAACGAGGTTGTTTCCTCCGTTCGTTCCCGGGTGGCATGCGGGTTGTGCGTGTGTGTAGTCGTGGGGTCAAGCCACGGTCTGCTCACCCTGTGCGTTGAGTTGCTTGAGTGCCTCTTCGCACGGTCGGGTCCGTCGCCCTCCCATGAAGCCCCCAATAGGGGGGGTGCCCTCCATTAGGGTGGGTCGGGGGGGGCTCGGCCCTCCCTGTTCTGATGGTTGTGGGGGGCTTTCAGCGGGGTGTATTTGTCGGCCGATGGCTCTCGCTCGGCCTCCCTTGTGCAGACAGTGACGCCGAGCGAGAGCTAATACGATACAGAACGTTAGGTTATGACTATAACCAAGTTCTGTTAGTATAGCGACGCTCGGCGTCCGACGCCGCTGCAGCCCTTCATCTCGCCTTGTGGTGAAAGCTTGGGAAGGAGGCGAGTGGGTGGCCCCACCCCTGCTTATATGGGTAAGCTGATAGGGGTGTGGTCAGACAAATATTGGGATTAAAGGTACATTGTGCTCTTTATTCAGTGCGTGTGCACGTGTGCGAGGACCTAACGTTCTGGGTAATGTGCTGTATTCATGACCCTGGAAGGAAGACACCTATTGGTCATGGTGACCTTGTCACTTCTCCTGCTGTAGCTCCATCATCAGCCCTAACCTTCTTTTTCAAACCTCCTACAGTCACAACAAGGACACTCAGGCAGAGACTCAGCTTCCCATGGACAACACATGTGCCATAAGGACCTATGAAGTCCACCATATTGGATTACCTAGTGACTTTTCCCTACTCCTCCTGGGCTGTTCACATGATTTATAAGAAACAATTAACATAAACACTCTCAAAACAGTTTGTGGTGCTGGGAGCAAAACCCCTTGTTAAAGAACTTCTTCAAAGACTTTTCTCTGCTTTATTCAGCCAAAGTTTTAGGCAGTGACTGACTTTCATCAGGACATTAAAGATTGTAAAAATCTTTTGAACACCACCGCACTATTGTGATTGGTGATTGGATTGGTTTGCCCTCCGTCTCGGTAGAGGAAGTGACATCATCCATCACAATGAAAAACAATAACCTAGATGCCTGATTTATAATGAGGCTTTTTTTTTCATTGTAATGGATGATGTCACTTCCTCTACCAAGGGGGAAGGCAAACCAATCCAATGGTTTGATCTGAGGTGCATTTATCTTCCTGAAGCTGTTCTATTGTGCCTTAATACGTTGTCTGAAAATGAGGACGTGGAATTCTTCCTCAGATATTGCAATATATTAGGCGGCTAGGTGGTGCAGTGGGCAAGGTGCTCCCCACCAATGCAGGAGACGCTGGGTTCAAGGCCAGCTCTCCGCATTGCTATCAGCTTGGCTGGTCGTTCATACTAATACAATTGGCAGTATTAGGGGGTGGGAAGCTGATGGGTGGGGATCGGACGTTGTGGACAGCGACTCCTACAGGTCGGTTGGTGCGCCTGCGCAGCAGAATCAGGAAGCGACGGGGGCGGCGTGCCCTCCAAACGCAGACCCCCGACGCTGAGAGATCGCGCTGTGCAGGTGAAAAGATGCGACTGCTGCTTCCTCGAGTACCGGAGGGGACACGTGATGTAAGGCTTAGTCCACATTGCAGCCGGCTTGTGGGAGGCATGGCCTAACAGCGTTCGAGACAGGGGAGGGTAGAATTGGACGATACGAAATTGGGATGGGAGAAAAATTGAAAATGGGAGAAAAAGTTGATAAAAAAAAAATATATTGCAATATATTGCATTATGTATGACAAAACTCATATATAATTCAGATCCTCCAATCGCAACTGTTGTTTGCCTTGTGGGCCACAATGACTCAGGAGGTATAGCGGTCGTCTTGTAATCGGAAGGTTCCCGGTTCGATTCAGGCTCCTCCCAGGCAGCGTGTCGAAATGTCCTTGAGCAAGACACTTAACTGCTCCAGATGAGCAGGTCGACACCTTGCAAGGTCGCCTCTGTTTCAAGTTTCTTTAATAGTTGTCATACAGAAGTACAGAATACTTTCATACAAAATGCTTCTTACTGTTACGCTCCAGAGACTGTGCTAGACAAGATAGTATCAAATAACATAGTATAGCATGTAATTTAGAAGAAGAAAATGAGGTCACAGTGTTCGGTATAGACATATGTACAATGTTCTGAGTTACCATATAATATACAATACTATGCAGTGTACTAATGTACAGTACTATATAGTGCAAAGCAGAAATGGGATGAGGTACAATTTAGGTACAATTTAGGTACTCTGCCGTCTGTGTGTGAATGTGTGAGTAAACGGGTGAATGTGAGGCATAGATTGTAAATCTCTTTGGATAAAAGCGCTATATAAATGCAGTCCATTTACCATTTTACAAGTGACATGTAACAGGTTATAACTTGGAATCTTAGTCAAACATGGTGACTTTCATGGGCCTGTATAAGACAAATATGAAGCTCTTTGGTTCTGGTCACAATTGCATTCAGAATCAAGAAAACATCACATCATAGGTAAGAATGTGTATGTGTATATATATACACATATACACACATATATATACACATATATATACACATATACACACACATATATATATATATATATACACATACACATTCTTACCTATGATGTGATGTTTTCTTGATTCTGAATGCAATTGTGACCAGAACCAAAGAGCTTCATATTTGTATATATGTATATTGTGACGAGCCTGGTGTTGTTCAAGCTCGACATGGACCAAAACAAACAATTTCAATGTCCACACAAGCACAATTTCAATAAATAAATTATATTTATTGTTTATCAGCCCTATTCCAATAGGCAATAGGGTAATCCAAAAACAGTCCAGGGTCAAAACACGTATCAGGCTCTCGTACAAAAGAAAGTATTGTTCAATAGTTGTCTTCCGGTCCAGGGTCAGTACACAAGGGGGTTTCTCAGCCAGTCTAGGGTCCAGTACACAATGAAAACCTTCTCGCCTTCACCTCTCCTCTCACTACCTCTCACCTCGCACAACTCTGTCAACAACAATCTCTCTCTCAATACCTCGCTGTGTGTGTCTGGTGTGTGTGCGTGTTTGATGTGGGTGATCTAATGGTGCACAGGTATGTTCTATCAGTACTAATCAGCTGCCTAATTGCTTCCACTCCTCCCGTGGCAGTAGTACCTTCACATATCCATGAGACGGGGGGGGGGGGGGGGGGGGGGGGGGATATCTGCCACAATATATAGAGAGAGAGAGACAGAGAGAGAATTTCACTTAAGACTAAGCTAAGTTAATACATGTGTCCGAACTGGCTGAGTCTCTGGGATACTATGACTTTTCTGGGGATGACTGTGCCAGTGCTTGAAAAGGAAAGAAACAGGTGAATCCGTTGAATAAGCTGCAGAAGAACCCTAGATTCCAGAAGGTTTTTAGTCAGCTTGGCGCATTGTCACTGGTAACAGATGAGCTCCAACAGGAGATGGAGTCCATGCATTATGGATGGCCATGGTCGGATGAAGCCATGAAGCATTTAACGACGATCACGGAATTATAAACGACGCCCCCGTTCACCCCACGCATGATCAGTCATAACGTTTAGGACCATGTACAGTTGAAATTTTTAATATAGCGTCGATCGGTATCAAACAGCATTTGATAATCTAATATATGCATTTATGCCTATATCTCACGTTCTAGGAATTACTGCAGAAAACGATAAAAACATATTTATACTCTAGACGGTATTTTCGTATGAATGTGTGAATGAAAAAGTAAAACGTTCCTACATCCTGAACGATAGATAATCGATGTTGAATGGGCCATAGTAATATCAATTTAGCAACACAATTTAAAAAGTTATAGCCCTGCAAAGAAGGTGAACATCTCCATAGACTTACAGTGCTGGCAGTGATCAAACATCGATGGATATAAGCGTGGCAGTTAATGTGTTAATGACTAAGGAAAATGTTGGGTCCCGAGGCTAAGAACCACTGGTCTAGTAGATAGAGGGGGGTATCATGCACCCCCCGGAAATATAGTATGGGTGATATATGAAGCTCATGCCAGTGGATCTCCATTAAAAATGTTGCTCATGTAAATGTTTTGAAGTGGGTCTACTTGATAATAACTGTTCTTATCAAAAGTACATTTACATTCTGCTCATTAGGCAGAAAGTTGGGTAAATTATGAACTCCTCTTGATGATCATGCTAATAATCACCAAAATACAGAAACAATGAGCATAAATAATAAGAATATGATATAATTCTGTTGTATTTACCATAATCTATATTATGTATGAATTTTGGCTGTATTACTGTATTACTGCTTAACAGAGTAAAGTCTATTAGATAAAAAGGTGGGTAAACTGAAATACATCGTTGCATGATCAATGGAACATGCTGCATACAGCATTTCTGTCATCCTGTCTGATGTCGAAATGTTCGGCGCATGTTGGACTGTGTGGGATTAGGATAGACCGTGAATCCTGATTGACATCAAGAAGACTGACGTGTTTCATGCGCCCCGTCAATTATGCTATATGGCAAAATGTCAACGCCCCCTGTCGGGAGATGGAACAGAACAAAATTGTGACTAACAGGAACGTGTTCTATCACTATTCAAGAAAACGGTGGTATATTTATTTCACCTCTCTTACTCTTAGGACTTAGGCACATTTCTGTTGGTGAAAGAAACTAATTTCTAAAATGTATGACGCCTTCAGTCTTTTCTGGTTACTGAACCGGAGAAAATTAGTGGCATGCCGTGGTACCAACCAACGCCTGCTATTCAGGAATCAGGACACAACCAGCCGCCGCAACACCGCAGGTCTAGCAATCATTATACAGATGCGTGAAACTGTCCCTTTTCCATCATATCAATACAATTTACAACTATTTGACTAGTTTGTCTTGCCATTGTATGCCCTATGCCCGTGTGCTATAGGCACAATACTTTAAATCAATCAGAGTAATACTAAAATCCCATCCTCTGTTCAGACAATATGAGGCCATTTTCGTTGCAGTCAAGGGTTTTTGTAAGTTTCATGAAATAACAAGTCTACAGGTGTAATTGCACACGACATATTATTAGTATTATTAATAACGTTATTATTAATCATACTTATTAATATTATTATGATATTATTATGCTAATTGAAATCGAATAGATCTACGTCAAATGGTATAAATATATAGAGCAAATGTCCAGATGTAGACTGTAACCATAGGCCTATACCCTCTCTGAACACTCCTGTAACCGACTAATTTAACTCTAGTAAAGAGGTCCAGTTTTCCTATGTAAAAATAACAACAACAAAAAAAACGATCCAATAGGATAAATGTGGAAAATAATGACCTCTCTCGTTGATAGAAAGGTACGTTGTGCTGTGTGAAAGACCAGAGACAGGTGCGTCACGGAGGGAGCTCAACATAAACGTTGTGCCAGTGCGTGTAGAACTCGAGGCCGTGGCTCCAGGGGAGTGAGGGGAGCAGGCCTCTGTGCGCGGGCCTTTTCCAGGGCCCCGCTTGTCTGTTGAGGGGTGTCTAATCAGGGAAGACAAGCGGCTGACGGAATGACGACGGCTAATTGGCATAGAGTCGTGGGAACACGTAAACAAACAGCTGCCATTTTCATTTTGTTGTTTCTCGTCCCTTCCTCATGAATAGCCGCATAAGTGGAACAGCAAACTGGCAGCTGGGAGTGGGAAAGGGAACGCGAGGCCTATATCGCAAGGCGTAGAGATTAGCCTATTTAATCCACCCGCAATCTCCACAAATGGTGAAAAACATACCCTTTTAAAATATCATATAGGGAATGCTACCATATTCCAAAGATATATTCTCTCATCTTCTTACGTATGCCAACACGAGGCTATGCAGCACCATCCTTGCTCTCTGAGGACCATTCAAAGTATATATTTTGTTTTCCTGTGACTTTCCATAGGCCTGTGGGCTAATTGGTTACAATAAAATCCCAAACATATCCCAATACAATACAGGTCAGCTTTTAAATTAATTTACTTAGGCTATATACCATATAGCTATTGTATTATTATTATTATTATTATTATTATTATTATTATTATTATTATTATTATTATTATTATTATTATTATTATTATTATTATTATTATTATTATTATTATTATTATTATTATTATTATTATTATTATTATTATTATTATTATTATTATTATTATTATTATTATTATTATTATTATTATTATTATTATTATTATTATTATTATTATTATTATTATTATTATTATGTATTTATATATATATTTTTTATGAATAAATAAAACGATTTGGGAGCGTTTTTGGTGAACAAGTTATTGTTGTACTTTTATAGGAATCTACCCTTCTTGGCGTTTTATTTAGGCCTACTGTTGAACCCCACTGTCAATCAAAGGAGGGACATTAATTATTCATCTAAATCAAAGGTTAGCCAGGCAAGGGTTAAATCCATTATATCTAATATATGTTAAATCATATACAGCAAAAGCTTCTTAAATCAGTGGAATTCAATTAACATTACCACCTATAACTTTCACATTGACACTGATTTTGATCTAAAATAATTCCAAATGTAGCTTATAGTTGAATCTTTCAACAATAAAAGATAGAACAGTAGCTTGAAGGCAATTTAGTTTAATTTGGCAATAATACCATTCAATCATGATTTCAGAACTAACTGGAAAGCTTTGGCCCATATGCCACAAATGGAAATTGCATAATATTTACAATATAATCTTATGTCAGAATATGTCATTCAACAGTTATATTAAATAAAATATTAGTCATTCTCATTCTTGATTGCATACTTATTAGCATTTCATGTTCAGCATTTTAATCCCTGCATACGTTATACCAGACATCCATACACTGCTGAGCAGACACTAGGATTAAGCTGTGATTAAAACTGAGACTGAATTCATTATTTTGAAGTTACAGATCCACACTGATTGGCTGTTATGGTAAAGCATATAGCATCTTAAACCACTCACTAGTCTCCATTATATGAGATATAGGGACGTTTAAGGTTAGTATCCTTAATGTAAGAGCTTGATTTACTCTAATCACAATTCGATTTTTCCTTATTTTAGTACTTACTTAAAGGTGCACTATGCAGTTTTGGAGGGGAGGAATTTGATTGCAGAGCCTTCAAAGGACATGTACTGTAATTGTTAGAATTATTACATCTTATGTCATCATAAATGAAAACAAACTAATTTTGTAGTAACTTTTCTGGAAGCTTTTTAGCTTCAAACAACGTTGCAGGGATCAAATTTTCCAAGTTTGTTTATTCAGTTGTGAAAATAATATACTTATTCACTTCTCTGACTCTCACAAAACTACTCAGTGCACCTTTAAGGCTTATTTTTGTCATTGTTTATATATTCACCTGTTGCCTCTTCCAAATGGACAAATCCAGGTTTGAAGGCTGCTCATCTGAGATTTGCCATTCAATGATATAAATAAGAAAGCATCCCATAATTCTAAGGACAGCAGCTCCCAAAGTGAGTCTTAAATACACAATGTTGAAACGCAAGGCCTTTTTAATCAACAGCCTGAAGTGACTATGAACTGAAGAAGACTTTGTGATTGCAGTCAGATTCTTGGGAGTTGCTGTCCCCACAATTGGGCATCATATGGACTAATGTATTTTTTGACAAGACACTTTAAACCACTTTGTTGCACAGACATGTCATTTAAATTATAAATATATTTTGTATTTCTATTGGAAAACACTTAAAGGCTTTTCCCCATACAAAAAGTAATAACATTCCAATGAATTGGTGCGCTCAGTGACAATACAATTGGACTTCAGCAGATAGGAAAGCAGCCACTGTGATGCAAAGTTCATTGATGTGCCTCAAGACACTTTGTTACACAACGCAAAATGGGTTTGAAACAGAGCCAATCGGTGAGCAAAAAGCCCTCCTTGAAGACAATAACAGGTGGGACTTACACTGGTGGGGGTGGAGTGTGTGAGTGTGTGTGTGTGTGTGGGGGGGGGGGGTAAGAAAAAGCTAAGCACCACTACATTCTATTTCAACCAGTTGAAGTAATTGACAAAAAAATTCTTTGATATCTTTGAATGAAGGCTTTTCTTTGTCTTTTCTTCCAGAGACATAATTGTGTATGGCAGGAGAGAGAGAGAGGAGAGAGAGAGCTATAGAGAGAGAGAGAGAGAGAGAGAGAGAGAGAGAGAGAGAGAGAGAGAGAGAGAGAGAGAGAGAGAGAGAGAGAGAGAGAGAGAGAGAGAGAGAGAGAGAGAGAGAGAGAGAGAGAGAGAGAGAGAGAGAGAGAGAGAGAGACCCTCCTCCTCTACAGAGCCACAAATTACATCATTTGCAGAGTTGTATTTTCGGGTCATATAGTGTGTGTGTGTGTGTGTGTGTGTGTGTGTGTGTGTGTGTGTGTGTGTGTGTGTGTGTGTGTGTGTGTGTGTGTGTGTGTGTGTGTGTGTGTGTGTGTGTGTGTGTGTGTGTGTGTGTGTGTGTGTGTGTGTGTGTGTGTGTGTGTGTGTGTGTGTGTGTGTGTGTGTGTGTGTGTGTGTGTGTGTGTGTGTGTGTGTGTGTGTGTGTGTGTGTGTGTGTGTGTGTGTGTGTGTGTGTGTGTGTGTGTGTGTGTGTGTGTGTGTGTGTGTGTGTGTGTGTGTGTGTGTGTGTGTGTGTGTGCGTGCACGGGCATACACAGGGTCCTAAAACAACAGGCATAGCAGTGCCATGGGTGAGGAGAGGAGCAGATGATGCCCTCCCATCAGACAGTGTTGTTGGTTGTTGCCTTCATGCAAATTGGCATCCGATAAAGGTTTTCAGGGAGATGGGGGTGGGGGCACAAAGAGTGTTTGTGATCGGAACGTCAAGGAGAAAGAGAGAGGTTAGGAGGGGTTATGGGTAAAGGACAGGGACAGAATTCCCATCAGGGCACCCGGTGCCATCACGTTGCATTCCTCTCTCATTCCCTTTCTCTTTCTTTTTTTCTTCTTTTCTTTCTCTCCTTTTCATCCCCCTCTTCCCCCACATTCACGACCCAGTTATTAATTTGGTTGAGATTAGTGGCTTGTTAATTAACGCATACCAACCCCCCTATCTTTCCTTCTGCACTCTTCTCTTCTCTTCTCTTCTCTTCTCTTCTCTTCTCTTCTCTTCTCT
>NW_028172534.1:0-2000 GCF_963971535.1 Notolepis coatsorum
TCACCCTCACTGAACTGAGTCATCTGAAAATGTGCTGATTTGTGATGTCAGAGAGACTCAGCTGCATGATAATGTGGCCCCATGTGGCATCAGGCCACACAGTGGTTGGAGCCAGGCTCAAAACGGCTTAAGATCTTGAGGTAGAAAAATGCTGTTTTTGAGTACTTGATTATAAATACAAAACAACGAATTATAAAAAATTTAAAATTACAGAGGTGTTCCATAAACTCACAGGAATTGTGTAAAATTGCCCAAATAGTGAAAGAAATAGTAAAATAGTTCCCCTTTAAGGGAACTTGTACTTTTTACTCCGCTACATTTCAAAGGAAATGTTGTACATTTTACTCCACTACATTATCTGAACCCATCGGTTACTATAGTTACCGTACTTTTCGGACTATAAGCCGCGGCTTTTTCCCCCATTTTTCGACCCTGCGGCTTATATAACGGTGCGGCTTATTATGTGACTCGACGTGACCAAACCCGAAAATGTAAAAATCTAAATATTGCTTTTTTGACTGCATTGAAATGTTATTTATCTGTTCCCTTATTTGCTAAACTTAATACAACTTGTAAATGAGTTAATTCTTGTTATTTGTCCGACAGTATTGTGTCCCAATGCTAATTACATATGGTAATTAAACATTAAAACACCTGCGGCTTATAGTCCAGTGCGGCTTATATATGTACACATCATTCAATTTAGCTGCTGCGTCTTATAGTCAGGTGCGGCTTATAGTGCGAAAAGTACGGTACTTTGAAGGAAAATATGTTGCATAGAAAACATGGCAAAAAATGTATGAAGATGATGACGTGCTTTAAAAATGTGCAGCCTGACAACTTCCGAGATGATGTAATAAGAGCAGCATAACTGGACCACATACCACGTCGACAGAACCTTTCAAAGGTCAATGGCTTGCGGACTGACCGCTCTCAAGCACTGGAACACACACACGTCACGCAGAACGCACACTTTTACTTTTGATACTCAAGCACATTCAATGTCAAATACATCTCCACTTTTACTCGAGTCGAATTTTGAATGGAGGGGTTTTACTGGTTCCATAGAGTACTATTTTATCTGGGTATTTCTGCTTTTACTTAAGTGTACTTTTTCCACTCCCCCCCCCCCCCCCCCTGTGCCTGTATGAAACAAACGTGTTCACTTGTGGCGATGTGAACCCAATGACCGTACAGTTTACATTGAGTTTAAATAGAATTTACTTTCTATTTTTTGCCCCCGTGATTGAAGACACTGGAGTTCCTGTGACTGCAGCTTATAAACACACTGCTTTTTCTTCGCACGCCAAACAGCGCGCTGGAATAGTGATTCTTTGTGCGGCTTTTACAGTATCAGAGGAATGCAAGCCGGGGCTGCTGGAGGAGACGCCTGCGAAGCTTCAGCACACTTTCAACATCTTGCTCGTTGTTGGCAGGTGTTATCAGAGACCATGTGCTGGCGAGGCATCTGGCTCTCTGTACAGACCAGCTTCATAGTTGTACGTCTAGAGTTTGACTGATTGAAAACTTTATTAACAGATTGCAGAATGGGTACAATAATACAGTACGGCTCAATACACACTAGTGTTAAGGGGATGCAGACCAGAGGAAGACTTTCGTCTTGTTGTTTACATCAGGGTCCCCCATTTTCAACTCATCCAGACATTTATGACATACAGATATACAAATATACAGTACTGTTTAGGAGACAGAGATCACAGAGTTGAGACTTGACTGAAATGTTCCAGTGAATATAATCGGGTTTTTTTTTTTTATGTTTTGGAGGGTATATGTATGGGTTAGGTAGGTGTGTGAAGGGTTTGATCATATTATCTTGGACACTTGGATCAATATTTGTGAACACCAGAGATACAGAATAATGAATGTAACCTACATTATTCCATGCTTAATTAAAGCCCCAATCCGGTTACTTTGCCATATAAATGTACATTTAGTCATTTAGCTGACGCTTTTATCCAAAGAGACTTATAAGTTCTGTA
>NW_028172533.1:0-1000 GCF_963971535.1 Notolepis coatsorum
AAAGAAAGAAAGAAAGAAAGAAAGAGAAAGAAAAGAAAGAAAGAAAGAAGAAGAAAGAATAGAAAGAAAGAAAGAGAAAGAAAGAAAGAAGAAAGAAGAAGAAAGAAAGAAAGAAAGAAAGAAAGAAAGAAAGAAAAGAAAAAGAAAGAAAGAAAGAAAAGAAAGAAAGAAAGAAGAAAAAGATAGAGAAGAGAAAGAAAATAGACAAATAAATAGATTCTAATTGGGTGGGAGAGGCCCCATCTGTAAATCATATTTAATCAAATGCAAACCAACAGACAAGAGAAACAGACAGACAAGCAGAAAGACAAATGAACTGACAGACAGATGGAGAGCGTGTTGACTAACATCTTTCATGCTATAGCGATTAAACTATCAGGCCCCCACAGTCACCCACCACTGTCATGTTAGAGGATGGAGGGCTGCCTTGTGGCTCCGTCCAGCAGTGGAGGGATAAATCTCTTGGTTGACAGACTGACACTAACTGAGACATTTCGGTTGGAAGTGTACCAGCAGGGCAAAGCACCAGGATAAAGTTGTTTAGTGCCAAAAGCAGTTTTCTCCCAAAACTGTTGGCGTCAGCAGCAACTTTGTAGCCGGCTGTCTGAATGACAGAACGCTTGCAGTAGGGACTGTGGACGAGAGAGTCATTCTGGACATAATTCACTGTGTAAAGATAATGAATATGACACCATTGCATGCATGGAATGCAAATTTATGAAATCAGATGTCAGTTCTACTTTTACAGGCAAAAAGACAAAAGGGTGGGGCTTGACAGAGATAGTGCCCAGAGATGACTCCAGACTCCCACTGCTGGAGCCAAATCTATCCTTGCTGGCCTGGGATCAGATCCCACCAGAACCTTCTCTCCTGTTTATGTTTATGTTTATGTTTATTAAAGGATCCCCATTAGAGACACATGAAAGAGCCTCTAGTCTTCCTGGGGTCCTGGACAAAACAAATACAATACAAATTCACATTATAAAATCTAACATTCCAG
>NW_028172532.1:0-13419 GCF_963971535.1 Notolepis coatsorum
AGCCCTGAAAAGAAATTAAACAGTTGTCTCTCTTCTAAGTCTATTAAGCTATTGACTTCTCACCACAAGGCATTCTAACTATTATAAAACCACACGTTTTGATTAGAATCACATGTGTTTAGTGGTATGTCGTCATATCCTCGTAGCGGCAATTTGGAGCTCTCCATGTGCCAAAGCATTAGAAATTACTTCCTGATATGTGAACCATTGCTGCGATTGGACGTGCAGTGTCTACATGTCGGCCAATAAACTGCCTGGGTTGAAGCTCCTGAGATCTCACCAAAACACACACAAAACATCAAAGAAACAGAAGTGTAGTGACAGGGTTACTACAATGTTATTACACAATACAGTCACATATACATGGCAGTACACTTATGAATAAAATCATAAATCCTTTTCAAATGAGAAGGGATGACTGATGATTCATGACTGAAGTGCACATTAAATCTGATTAAATCTAGATGAAAACGCATAACGCATCTGTGTCTGATCACCACTGAATCAGTGGGTTGTAAACAATGGTTCATAATATGATCATTAAATCATCATAAATACTTCTCTACTAAAATATGATGTTCTGCCTAACACGTCTCAAGATGCTGGGGTTTCATTTGGAAACTTGAAGTAAATAAACGAACAAGCCCAAATGTGTGATAGCTGCAACCTTTTTTGCGAATAGGCCACTCCCATTGTCACATCCCCCTTTTAGCCAACTGGTATGCATGCATGCACGCACGCACGCACACACACACACACACACACACACACACACACACACACACACACACACACACACACACACACACAGACACACACACACACACACACACACACACACACACACACACACACACACACACACACACACACACACACACACACACACACACACACACACACACACACACACACACACACACACTTGACCTCTATGCCACATTTCAAGCCTCCTAGGGTGAAACCTGTGGCAACCAATCAACCGACCAACCAACCAACCAACCAACAGCAAAAGGAAAATCCCTCCATTCGGGAAACACTTCTTCCACACCCCCTCCTCCTAACTGCCCCCCCCCCCCTCCTCACTACTGTCATGCCAAGCTACAATATCAGTTTGTTTGTTTGTTTGTTTGTTTGTTTGTTTGTTTGTTTGTTTGTTTGTTTGTTTGTTTGTTTGCCCCAGCTTGTTGACGGTTTTGTATTTGAATGAAAGCTGATGACCATGAAGAGACAGGAGATAATTACATGTGTTGGGTTTGATGGCATCTGCTTATGTAAATGTTATTATTCCACACAGAATTTTCGCCGTCTTCCACAAAACACCCCCCAGAGGAATCGGCGCCAAGATTCCACATGGTGATGGTGATGCCACCATCTTTGAACTGTGCTCATCGTCATCATCGATGTGTGTCTTCTCTTCTCCGTCTCAGTTCCAGATTGGGGGGGGAGGGGGTTGGCTCAGCGGTGGCACAGCAAACCTACCGCTTCCTCTGTCCTCCTGACATAATTTCCAGTCATCCGTTGGCCTCTCCTGTTCCAGCTGGATCCAGCACTCGCAGTGATATCGGGCCCCAGTGAGGCCCCATTTGCTGGTTTTTAATTTCTTGGGCCTGTTGGCGTCGTTACCCTGGCAGTGCCAGCCGCGCGCAGCCCCGGCTCTGGTTCCATCCCTATGTAGGAGTGTTACTGGAAAACCAAGTCAGTGGGATCTGGCTCCGATAATGGTTTCAGGATCAGACCTGGCAGCGTTCCATAGCGGAGCTTACAGGAGATCTGGGCTATTACAACTCAGAGTGGATAGAGCTGGGGGAAAAAAGTGAAGACATCTCTTCTGAATCATAGATCATCTTGGAGAAAATGGAAAAATAAAAACAACTTTCGGTCGGGTCATTCCTCCGCGTTATGCCTGTACAGCTTCATAAAGATACGGTGCATGCGCGCGCGGAATTTCGCTGTGGTTTCCAACAAAAATCGAAGCGATTTATATTAGTCAAGGGCTGTTTCCAATTGCAAAGTGGAGGCATGGGTGGATAATGAATTGGAACCTCTCAAGTTTTTATTCTTCTTCTTCCAGCAGGAGATAACAAGCCGAATTCTACAAGTCGTTTCATGTTTAGTGCGTTCACCTTAATCCACTTCAGCGTCGCAGGGCCGCAGGGTGCCGTGCACCCTTGATGTGCAATCACAGATAAACAGAAACACATTGGATAATCCGACACATTTACAATATTCCTCATGGAACTCCAATTTCATTGTTGGAATGAAGCCTATGTAATGTAGCCACTTTGTGTGTTATGTTACCATACGATGGTGGAATTCAAGCAGAACTTTTCGCAGTGAGGCTAAGTCCTTCCAAACAAACCAAAGTTAATGAAAAACAAACGTGGCGCAAACCCTACAAACAAAGCTACTCTATATGGTCAATGATATTCAGTCGCTCCTTTGTGATTATTTGTTCTTTTTCCAGCACTCAGACTCTCTTCATTATTAAGTCTTGTGATGGTCACAACAGAATAGATGCAAAAATGTATGCAATATGAACACATCTTTCTTTCTTTCTTTCTTTCTTTCTTTCTTTCTTTCTTTCTTTCTTTCTTTCTTTCTTTCTTTCTTTCTTTCTTTCTTTCTTTCTTTCTTTCTTTCTTTCTTTCTTTCTTTCTTTCTTTCTTTCTTTCTTTCTTTCTTTCTTTCTTTCTTTCTTTCTTTCTTTCTTTTCTTTCTTTCTTTCTTTCTTTTTTTCTTTCAAACACGGGAAGCGACCGCTGTGATCAGAGGATCAGGAAAAGAGGGCGGGTTTGAGATAGGTCAGTTGCTTCTTGCACCACAGAAACTTTATACATCTAATGTCGAGTCAAGTCATGACTCATGTGCATGTTTCTAAGTGAGTCCCAACATTCTGGTGGGTCCATTGGACCCCACACATGGCTTGAGATGCTGTTAGCTGTTTAAAGCCCCAGTCCTTGGATTGTTTCGACCGTATATTCACATACATTCTTGAAGAGTTTTCCATCTGTAGGTCCATTTGTTTTCCTAATACAGATCTAATTTTACCAAACCTTTTACAGCTAAATGCAATTATAAAAACACATATTTACCTATTGTCCAGTGTTAGTCCAATAATTCATCAATCAACTAGAGAATGAAAACATGTCTCCATTCTTATTTCTTATTTCGACAGGGCTATATCCATATTTCCTTGTGTCAGGATCACTGATTGGGCCTTTAACGTTGAATGAATTTGAAGAATTTTGCGGGACCGAGCCGCAGAGTGATTAAAGCCACTATCTATGACGGTCATTAGAAGCAGGCGCTCTTGGACTGCAGCGTTGATCCTTTCAAATGAATGTCAGACGGGTGATTTACAATATTGTCTTAACTAGATGAATCGACTGGGCCAAACGTAGGGATATCCTCCTGGGGGGTTTCGGTCTTGGGGGCAGATCTGCAACTCCTATAAGCTTTTAAAGCACTGAATTCTGGGAGGCTGGCGCTCTAACTAGCCGGGGCGACGGAAACATGGAAAAGTTTAGTTTTCTGAGTTCCTCTTGAGAACATGAGAATCACATGAGACTTTTGTTGGAGTCAAACTCCAAACCAGAAATGTAGTGTTGTTAAACAGTGGTAAAAGTCGTTTTGATTACCATCTTACTGTTTACACACACACACACACACCGAATATAAAATGGAAATTGTATTCCATTCTTGTTTTTATTGAAGCTATCAATGCATGAATACCGAACAGCATGACTTACCATGCTCAAGCATTATGCCAATGATTCTCCTCCTACAGTACTTGCACGAAAAGGAGTTCTCTCCAACAAGCTGTTGTCCCCTCAGCAAACAAAACTACCATGTGTCTGTGTGTGTGTCTGTCTCTGTGTGTGTGTGTTTGTGTCCGAATGTGTGTGTGTCCGTGTGTGTGTGTCCGTGTGTGTGTCTGAGTATGTGATTGTGCGTGAGCATGAGTGTAAGTGTGTGAATGCTTTTGTGTGTTTTTATGTGTGTGTTTTTATGTGTGTGTGTACATTTGAGCGTTTGTGTGTTTGTGTGTGTGTGTGTGTGTGTGTGTGTGTGTGTGTGTGTGTGTGTGTGTGTGTGTGTGTGTGTGTGTGTGTGTGTGTGTGTGTGTGTGTGTGTGGAGTGGGGGTTAGTTGAAAGCTGTTCCACTTGCATGGCAACGCCTCATTACCCATACTGCCTCTGTCCTCGCCCCGGAGCGGGAGCGCGGTTCCCCTCGCTGGGCCCAGTCGTCAAGGTGACCCTACATGCCCCGGGACGACAGGCAGGCGGGCGGCCTGGGAGCGCTGGGGCTGTTCCGTTCACTTTGTCTTTATTGTACTGAGGCCACCGTATGCTAGCTGGTACACTGGGGCCTGGGTACTTCCAGACTGCCGTATGTGTCCCAGTGAGTGAGCAGCCTATCTCATTTTTCAACACACACACACATGCACATGCACATGCGCACGCACGCACACGCACAAACACACAAACACACGCATACATAAACACACATACACACACGCATACACAGACATGCACACATACGCACACACAAACACACACAGCTGCCCCAGCATCACGCCCAGGTGAAGGTGACCTCGTCTGCCTGTGAGAATGAGTCTTGGAGCAGGGAGATGCAGTCAGGTACCAATGATAAGACCTTTTTACTGCCAGTGACGTACATTTGGCTTGTTACTGTATCTCCACCCGGCGGAAGCCTGGGGGAGATCATGTAATTGGTCCTGTGCGTGTGTGTGCGTGTGTGTGCGTGTGTGTGTGTGTGTGTGTGTGTGTGTGTGTGTGTGTGTGTGTGTGTGTGTGTGTGTGTGCGTGTGTGTGCGTGTGTGTGTGTGTGTGTGTGTGTGTGTGTGTGTGTGTGTGTGTGTGTGTGTGTGTGTGTGTGTGTGTGTGTGTGTGTGTGTGTGTGTGTGTGTGTGTGTGTGTGTGTGTGTGTGTGTGTGTGTGTGTGTGTGTGTCCAGCGCAAATCTCCCTAACTACAAGGCCGATTTGGATGGAATGTTGAGGCAGGCCAGGGATGTGAATTCTGGAATATATATATATATTTTTTTACTTAAATTTGTATTTGCAGTATTTTGAATTGTATACATACATCTGTTAACACATTTCCATAAACATTTAATATAAATAATAAAAAAATTAAAATAAAATAAAAGTGTGACATGGGTTCATTGACCCTCCTTTGTATTTACATTGTTCATTTACATTTAAATTCCCTTTCTTGTTTTCCGTTACTCTTCTGTGATGTCATTCTCGTTCCCCTTATATTCCTCCCATTTTCCCCATTTTGACCTATATTTCTCCTCCTGTAGCCTCAGCATATGTGTGATTCTCTCCATTTCCTGTATTTCCCCTACTATCCCTATCCATTGCTCCCTTGTCGGTGAGTCTTCCTTGTACCACAGTCTAGTTATTGCTTTCTTTGTTGCTGCCAGTAGTATCTTTATCAGGTACTTGTCTTCCCCCTGTATATCTTCCTGTGCTAGGTACAGCACCAGACCTGTCTGAGGTATTTCGTATCCTATTATTTCGTTTATTGTCTCTCCTATTCCTTCCCAGTAATTTCTTATTTTCTGGAATATATTTTAACCTCTTAACGGCTCCGGCCTGCATTTCTCCCGATTATTCAATACATTGTTGGAAAGTTTAATTTGCCGCCTTTCGATAGTCACCACACTCAACTTGCGTGCTTCGGGTCTCGAGTTACAAGATGAAATATCTGGCGAGCGGCATTTGACAAGCCGCTCCGACGAGTGACCACGTCCGGTTGTAAATGGTCCTGAACTGACCATTCACCGCTGATGGCGAAAATTATTGACCACCGTTGTAGCCAAGGAGCGTCTGCTCCGAAAGCGATCCCAGACGAGCGCTAATTGCAATGAGAAAGGGGCAGAAGAAGACCAACAAGTTCTTTGTTTTGACTCGTGCGTCTGAATGAATGGAAGAGGACGGCCATTTTGGATAATCACGCTGAATTATTGCGGTACACACATTACAAAAACCTTTGTAACAGACATTTTCCGTGGGATTTTTATAAACGTTGGACCTGTATGACTATAAGACTTCAGGCTATGTTTTTCAGCTCCTACCTCCCAGCTGGAACCCAAAAACAAGCAAATTATTTCTATTTCTTGTGTAAGAAACTTCAGAATGTTACCTTTCAAAAGAGTCCAGACTCATGCATGTGCTATAATTATAAAGTATAATCAATCGCAAATTAATTTGGGTATGCAATCGTCAAAAACAAAAATTGCCCCATTTTGCCCGATGCTTAAGAGGTTAATGTCATTCAGACCCTGCTTTACGTTCTCTACACATGGACTTGGATAACAAACACACATAGAGGAGCGTGACACAGAAGCTACCTGCATCACTCTGATACAGAAGCTACCTGCAACACTCTGACACAGAGCGAAGCTACCTGCAACACTCTGACACAGAGCGAAGCTACCTGCAACACTCTGACACAGAGCGAAGCTACCTTCAACACTCTGACACAGAGCGAAGATACCTGCAACACTCTGACACAGAGAGAAGCTACTGTACCTGCAACACTCTGACACAGAGAGAAGCTACTGTACCTGCAACACTCTGACACAGAACGAAGCTACCTTCAACACTCTGACACAGAACGAAGCTACCTTCAACACTCTGACACAGAGCGAAGCTACCTTCAACACTCTGGCACAGAGCGAAGCTACTGTACCTGCAACACTCTGACACAGAACGAAGCTACCTTCAACACTCTGACACAGAACGAAGCTACCTTCAACACTCTGACACAGAACGAAGCTACCTTCAACACTCTGACACAGAACGAAGCTACCTGCAAAACACAGAACGGGACTCAGCCACAAGATGAGGAATCGTGGTTTGGATATAAGAAATCTGATGCTGACCAGAAAGATTTACTTTGCAATGCAAAGCATGCCGTAGACTGGTTCCCATGTGAGACTCCAACACAACAAACCTCTTCTACCACCTACAGAAGAACCATGAGAGTAGACTTGTTGTTGGTAGGCTAGTGACTTGTCAACACAATTGAGATTGTTAAATTTTCAAATCGCTGTGTATGTTGTAAGTGTGTGTTTGTATACCGGTAATTATAATGAATAGTACAGGTAATAGATGGTCTCTGCATTTGTTAAATATTGTAAGCATTTGTTAAATATTGTAGCACACCATTCTAATTTATCTTGCATTTGATTCCATGATACATCATTGAAAGAAACTTTTATAAATGTCACAGTCTGTTCAGATTAGGTGTCCCTGGTGACCAAGCGTGGTACGCAGCTCTCTCTCTCTCGCGCTCTCTTTCTCTTTCTGAAACAGACCTCACAGTCTCTCATCCATCCATCCAACCATCCATCTCTCTCTCCCTGTCACCTCATCCTCCCCCTCCCTCCCTCCCTCCCTCCCTCCCTCCCTCCCTCCCTCCCTCCCTCCCTCCCTCCCTCCCTCCCTCCCTCCCTCCCTCCCTCCCTCCATCCTCCCCTCTAACACAGGACAGATTGGGGAGCCATGATGGTGACGGGCACAGAAGTTGAGGGAAAAGCTATTTATCCCCGACAGATCAGGAGGTGTGTGACGGAGGTGTGGACGGTTGCTGCAGGTCAGTGACGCTGGCAGGCGGCAGGCAGGCTTGCCCACATGGCTCGGGGACTGTGGGACTGCAGACAGATGGCACCTGGTGGGTGACAAACAATTAACAAACCAACAAGAATAGCTGGATCGGCAGTATATACCCACAAGCTCAGGAGATAGCAAGGGAGAAAGAGAGAGGGGTGCATCTGTGCTCCGAACCCACTTTCCTCTCTCTCTCTCTCTCTTTACTTTTCTCTCTCCATCAGTCTTGTTTTAACAGTTGCCATTCTACCCATGTGTCTCTTCTCCTTTCTCCCACAAAAACACTCTTGTTGTCCTGACACTATAGAACGCTCAAAATAAAAGTGTTGAGCATATGTAGCTCGCATATGTTTTAGTTTATTTCTGCTGAGTTTTGTAGAGAGAGAGAGAGAGAGAGAGAAAGAAAAAGAGGTATTATTTAAAATGCCTATACAGTACTCTAAACGCCACATTTGGTATCTATACCTAAACATTTAGTTGGTTAGTGATATACAGTTCTTATACAGTTCTAGTGCATAACCATACAGTACATAATTCTACATCTAATTCTACATGTGTGTGTGAGAGAGACTGTGCATGTATGTGTGTGTTTGCATGTGTGTGTGTGCATGTGTTTAAGGGTGTTTTGGGATAATGTGTGTGTATGTGCGTGCATATTTATCTTTTTCTTATTTCCAGCATTTTCCACTTATTAGCCTATATAGTACACCTTTTTTGTGAGGATTGGTCCGATTCCGCACACTTCAAGGTACCAATTACCTTCGCGCACCTGATGTGAGTTCTAATCAGCTCGGTGGAGCCCTTATATACTCTGGTGTTCCTAACGTTCTGTGTCGGGTCGTTTTGGATTACCACTGGCTGCTGCTTGTTCCCTCCCGTGTTGTTCCTCGTCTGTTTCTCTCCAGGACGTCTATGGAAGTCGCCGCTGTTGTTTTGCTCTGCCATCCGTTGGACCTGTGCCTCGTTGCCCGCTTTGCGCAATTGCGCCTTGGTGAGTTTTGGAACGTACTTTTTGGATACTCCGTTTTTCCTCGCATCTTCCTGACTCGGGACCTTTCTGTTTTTGTGTGTTTGGGTAACACTGAAGATTTGCCGTTTTTGTTTGTACTGGACTCAGCTAAACTTGTGTGTTGGTAACACTGAAGATTAAGTCACTTGTGTTTATACTGGACTCAGCTAAGGAGGACTGGACTGCCTTGTATTCCGTAGGCTTGTTTTTTGACAACTCTCTCTCTCTCCGTTCCTCCCCGAGTTGGATCTTCGAGTAGCTGCAGAGCCGCAGAGTCAGAGGCGCAACGCCACGGTGCCGTCTCTGCACCGAGACGAGCTGCAGAGCCGCAGGCTACTCTGCCTAGAACATTCCCCACTTGTGCTTTTTGTTGTTTTTTCTATTCCCTGTTATCTTGGAAATAAATACGCCCTGGTTTTTGGCTAACTCTGAACTACCTGTCTGTGCCGTGCTATTGGGGTTGGTAACAAACCATAACATTACGACCCGACCATGTCGACCCCAGCCGACACAGACAGAGTTAGGGCAGCGTTGGCGGTCCAGATCCAGTTGACCAACGACCACACCCAACAGTTAGGTGCGGCTGCGGCTGCTGTGCAGGACCTCCGGCCCCAGGTCCAGCTTATTCTGGATTCCCTTGACACTCTGGCCACCCAGCAGACTACCCAGGGTAATCAGCAGGCTGATATTCTGCACCAGCTACAGGCTCTCAGTGCAGCATTTAACACCCTGCTTTTAACCCCACCTGTGCCAGGAGTCCCAGCCAGATCACCACCGCGGCCGCGACAGACCCCGCACCTCCCGACCTCGCACCTCGGGAGCCCCGTCTCTCCGAACCACGTTTGTTCGACGGTAACTTCGAGGATTGTGCCACATTCATCATGCAATGTGAGTTGGTTTGGGTCAGAGGGAGCCCGATTAGCTTACATGACTAACCTGCTCACAGGCCGAGCAGCACAGTGGGTTACTGCTTCCTGGTCTATGAGGGCCGATTTTTGTTTCTCCTACCCAGACTTCGTGGCAGAGCTCCGAAGGGTTTTCCACCACCCAGCTCGTGGCCAGGACCCGGGAGCTCGGTTGGGCACCTTCCGGCAGGGCAGTGGCAGTGTCATCGACTACGCGCTGGAGTTCAGACTGGCCGCAACCGAGAGCGGTTGGAATGATCGGGCGCTTCATCTCACCTTCCTGAAGGGGCTCAACGACGCTGAAAGGGACCAGCTCGCGACCCGAGAGGAGCCCGATTCTCTCGAGGGCCTAATCAGCCTCGCCATTTGCATCGATGGCCGCCTCCGGGAGAGTAGGCGTGAGAGAGCATGACTGGGAACCCTCAGACGTTCCCCAGACCCCCCGTACTCGTGACTGTTCTGCTGACCGCCCTGCCCCCTCCGCGACTGGTGGCTTTTTTCCCTCCCGAGCTGTGACCAAGGAGGAACCCATGCAGCTGGGACGCGCTCGCCTTAGCCCGGCGGAACGGGAGTCCAGGCTCAGGTCCGGCCTTTGTCTCTACTGCGGCCGGGATGGACACCGTATCTCCAATTGCCCTACCCGGCCAGAAGGACCAGGCTCGCCGGGACCCCGGGAGATCTTGGTGAGCCGTTTTTCCTGTTCCCACACCCGTGCACCACCTAACCGTCTGACGAGCATCACCCTAGCCTGGGCGGACCAGCGGGCGACGGTGGGTGCACTCATTGACTCGGATGCTGATGAGAGTTTCCTGGACGTTGAGTTTGCCACCCAGGCCAACATTCCACTTGAGGACCTCGAGAGGCCCTTGGATGTTTTCGCGCTGGATCAGCACCGCCTGGCTGACATCACTCAATGCACCTGTCCTGTCCTCCTCACCATTGCTGGTAAACATGTTGAGAGACTCCAGTTCTTTATTACCAGATCCCCTCTTGTCCCAGTAGTCCTGGGTCGGCCCTGGCTCGCGCTGCATGAGCCCCACATCGCCTGGTCCTCCGGCACCATCAGGGGTTGGAGCTCCTCCTGTCATGCCCAGTGTCTTCAGGCGGCGTCCAGTCCTTCGCCCCGGAGTTCTCCTTGTGTGCCGCCCCCGGACCTCTCAACTATTCCCCCCGAGTACCACGACCTCGGGGAGGTTTTCTGCAAGTCCCGGGCTCAGGCCCTTCTGCCTCACCGGCCTTACGACTGTGCCATCGACCTCCGCTCAGGGGCCCCCCTTCACGGCAGCCGCCTCTACAGTCTGACCGTCCCTGAGAAGGCCGACTCTCTGTCCCGGTTACACTCCAAGGGGGTTCCAACCACTGAGGATCCGACTCCCATCCTCCCGGAGGTCAGGGTGGTGGGAGTGGTCACCTTGGGCATCGAGACCGTGGTCAGGCGTGCCCTACGTTTCCATCCCGCTCCCAGCAACGTTCCTTTTCGTCGCCTCTTCGTCCCCGACTCAGTCCGGTCCCGGGTTCTCCAATGGGGCCATACCAGCTGGTTTGCCTGCCACCCCGGCGTTCGCCGCACTTTCTCCTTCCTGGCTCGTCGATTCTGGTGGCCCACCATGAGGAACGACGTCAGGGGTTTTGTTCTGGCCTGCACGGTCTGCGCCCGCAGCAAGGCCTCCCACCAGGCACCCTCCGGCCTATTACAGCCACTTCCCATTCCGTGCCGCCCTCGGTCCCATCCGGGGAAGCCGAGGCTGGGCAGGTCGCCGGGTGGCTCCCGTGGAGGGGGGGGTACTGTGAGGATTGGTCCGATTCCGCACGCTTCAAGGTACCAATTACCTTCGCACACCTGATGTGAGTTCTAATCATCTCGGTGGAGCCCTTATATACTCTGGTGTTCCTAACGTTCTGTGTCGGGTCGTTTTGGATTACCACTGGCTGCTGCTTGTTCCCTCCTGTGTTGTTCCTCGTCTGTTTCTCTCCAGGACGTCTATGGAAGTCGCCGCTGTTGCTTTGCTCTGCCATCCGTTGGACCTGTGCCTCGTTGCTCGCTTTGCGCATTTGCGCCTTGGTGAGTTTTGGAACGTACTTTTTGGATACTCCGTTTTTCCTCGCATTTTCCTGACTCGGGACCTTTCTGTTTTTGTGTGTTTGGGTAACACTGAAGATTTGCCGTTTTTGTTTGTACTGGACTCAGCTAAACTTGTGTGTTGGTAACACTGAAGATTAAGTCACTTGTGTTTATACTGGACTCAGCTAAGGAGGACTGGACTGCCTTGTATTCCGTTGGCTTGTTTTTTGACAACTCTCTCTCTCTCCGTTCCTCCCCGAGTTGGATCTTCGAGTAGCTGCAGAGCCGCAGAGTCAGAGGCGCAACGCCACGGTGCCGTCTCTGCACCGAGACGAGCTGCAGAGCCGCAGGCTACTCTGCCAAGAACATTCCCCACTTTTGCTTTTTGTTGTTTTTTCTATTCCCTGTTATCTTGGAAATAAATACGCCCTGGTTTTTGGCTAACTCTGTACTACCTGTCTGTGCCGTGCTATTGGGGTTGGTAACAAACAATAACATTTTTATTGCAAGAGGGCGAAAACAAGAGCTTCAAATGCTGCCACAGAGACTACTTCAGCCCTTCCGTTGTTGCCATTTTAACTTAGACATTGAGGAAATATTTCTCTCAATCCACATTTTACATTGGGGATTGCTTGGAAATACAGTATTCCTATCCAGATTTGCATACCGATGTAATATGATTGTGGCTTGGTATTCAGTCAAACTAATATTACAGTATGGTCAAATGTCTGGTTGCATTGTGGTATAGAAAAAACATGTGTAACTGAGTGGATTTAAATCTGGGACCATATGATCCACAGGCGGCCGCAATAACCAGCTGAGCTAAAGGGTCAGACGCATTAGCATGCGCTGGTTGACTGCGACCGACTCGTTAGTTTACACTATAATGTTTTATATACAGACAGTACTAACATGGCCTAGCGTCCAGCTGTATCAGATAAGCTAACTTTAGCTAGCTCTAGCCGATTGTGGTAGGCTATATAACATTGCATTAGGGGTCCTGGTAGCCAGCTAAGCTACCTGGCGAGTGTTCACCTTGTCTAGACTAATATAACTATACAACTTTTCTTATGTAACGCTCAGGGTGGGATTTCCTTGTTCCCACCCTGAAGTAAGACGTTAACTAGAGGATAACATGATGCTAGCCAGCCTGATTGTTGCTAAAGTCTTCTACGAAGGTAAATCAATTAATATACTATGTTGTGGCCGGAGTCACCAGTGCACACTCCCCTGCCCTCTATCTCTACGCTCGTGCAGCATGGGCAGCGCCATACCGGCACGCAATCAGCTCAATCAGCCGTCGACACACCTGCCGTTGATGAGGGACCTGAATCAGGTCAGTGAATACCACAACCACAACACCAGAGGGAGCTCCACAAATCATGTTAAACCCAGATTCGGCTCAAACAAGGGACTAAACACGTTTTGCAATTATGCCACATCAATGTGGAACGCCCTACCCACAGCTGTAAAGGAATGTGAATCACTACCCACTTTCAAAACCACTCTCAAAGAGCACCTACGAGAGACTGCAATTCGAAACTGGCCCCTGTAAATGTCATAACCCAACCCCCTCCAATGTACAGTAAATGTCCTAACCCAATAATACACGAGACCCTCTTCTTGGGACCAAGTAAGGTTTTGTCGATATTCCAATGTACAGTTTCCCCCACTCCGCCTACCCAACCCCCCAGCCCCCACCCCACCCACCCAACCACCTCCAATGTACAGTTTCCCCCCGCACCCCACCCCACCTAGTCTGGTCTGCATCCCCTTAACAATTATGTGTATTGAGCTG
>NW_028172531.1:2500-27972 GCF_963971535.1 Notolepis coatsorum
CACACACGCACGCACGCGCACGCACACACACACACACACACACACACATTCCGTGCCTTGAGTTCCTGTGTGTTGCCCTTAACTTCCTGCCAAGCGGAGGGGGGGGGATTCATGCCCACTCAGTGGCAGGTGTCAGATGGCAAGGCCTTGTGCCCGAAAAAAGAGACAGTAAGGCCACTCTCTCTGCCCCCCTCCTCTGCTTCTCTGCTCTCCTCTTCTCACTCCTTCTCTCCTCTCCTCTCCTTTTCTCACTCCTTCTCTCCTCTCCTTTTCTCACTCCTTCTCTCCTCTCCTTTTCTCACTCCTTCTCTCCCCCCTTTTCTCACTCCTTCTCTCCTCTCCTTTTCTCACTCCGTCTCTCCTCTCCTTTTCTCTTCTCCTCCAGGTCTCTCTGGCTCTCTCTCTATGTCTCTCTCTATCTTTCTCTGTGTCTCTCTCTCTGTCTCTCTCTCTATCTCTGTGTGTCTCTCTCTCTCTTTCTCTCTCTGTCTCCCCATCTCTCTCTCTCCCACTCTATCTCTCTCTCTCTCTCTCTTTCCTCTGCTCTCAATTCAATTCAATTCAATTCAAATAGGCTTTATTGGCATGAAATATTAACATACTTATTGCCAAAGCAAGTTCAACATACAAACAATAACATATATATTAAGCAATAAAATATCATAACATTAGTAATAACAGTAAGGACAATCAACAAGAAACATATTAGTTTACAAAATGGTCACTCGATCGGGTAGTCATTTTTCAAGTGTGGCCATGCTCTCTCTCTCTCTCTCTCTCTCTCTCTCTCTCTCTCTCTCTCTCTCTCTCTCTCTCTCTCTCTCTCTCTCTCTCTCTCTGCCCTCCTCTCTCTGTCTGTCATCTTAAAGCTCATAAAAAAAAGAAAAAAAAGCTGTTCTCAGGAACAAAATGGCAGCTTGGTGCTTTTCCCACCTAGTTCCTGTTTAATTAATGCAAATGAACACGTAAGAATCAGGTGTAATTACACGGGCCAGGAATGTATACCTGCAGTGTGTGTGAGTGTGTGTGTGTGTGTGTTTCTTGTTTGTAGAACATTTCCGAAGACATGGGCGCTTTCACAACTAAGGTAATTTGAAATGGTCCCGAATTGGTCTGTTTTTATTGGTTCGGTTATGTTTCACATCGCCAGTTGACTAACGACGAATCAGACTCTCCGTGTGATTATGCAAGCCTTTTTATTTAGACGTCATCTTGAATCCTATAATGAACATATGTGAACAAAAAATACATTTTAACATTTTACATTTAGTCATTTAGCTTTTTCTTTTTATCCAAAGTGACTTAATGTTAGGGTTTGTAACCGACCTCAAACGCAACGGCACAGAGAGAGTTGTTCAGAGTTAGCCAAAGCAAGGGCGTATTTATTTTCAGAGTTACAAGATGGAATGAAGTTGAGCAACCGAGCAAACGGGGAATCTGGCATGTGAAGATTGTTGCGGCTCTGCAGATACTCCCAGTAGGTGGTGGTGAGGAATTGGCTTGTGACGTCTGAAGCGGCTCTGCAGATCCTCCCAGCTTTCACTCCTGGTGGAAACGGAGAGAGAGAGAAATCAGAGTTAGCCCAGCGCACAACAGAAGCAGAGAGGTGACTGATCCAGTATATATCCAAGTGACTTGATCTTCGGTGTACCACACACAAGTTAGCAGAGTCCAGAGAAAAAAAACAATACGGTAATCCAAAGTGTAAATCCAACACAAAAATAGGTGAGAACAGTACAAACAAAAAAGGGATCTCTTCGGTGTTTCACAAACACACAAAAAACTGATGATCCAAAAAGAACTGTTTCCAAAAACTCACCAGAGCGCAACGCGTAAAGCGGGCAGATAACGGGGCGCAGCTCCGAACGGGGGAACCACGTTCTCCACAGGGATCTCTCCACGAAAGTCCTGGAGAGCAAAAGACAGGAAACAGCGACGGGGAAGGCAGGCAAATGCAGGAGTAATTCAGAACGATCCGACATCGATAGTAGGGGGATCAGAGTATATAAAGCCACAGGGCGCTGATTACAAGCTGTGACAGCTGCGGGATGAAATTGATACTTGCTCCAGAACAGGGGAGGAAACTAATGTTGTGTATGCATCTGGGTAGGCACACTGTGCCTTTAAGACAGCACGGTGGTCTTACGACAGTGCTGTGAAGTACCGTCAAGTGTTGTGGTAACGTCAGTTGGGTTGGTGTGCTGTTGTGCACAGTGCACTGGTTGAGCTAGCCCCTTTCGTGACTGCGATGTGCAAGCCAGGGGCTTTTGAGCATGAAATAAAATGTCTAACCTTACGTCGTAGTCCGGTGCTTTTTTGGAAACATTATAGTCATAACAGATACACCTAGCTGGCTGCTTTGAGCACACGGGGCTAACGTTAGCTAGCAAGCAGCTATAGCTAAAACGCTAACTAGAAGCTAACCACTGTATACAGTTCCAGTAGACTAACATTACACCTCTGTGATTTAAATGTGTCCTTAGTAACTTATACTCGAGGGTTGTACTAGGGTTGGATGCAGTTCCCCGTTGGTCAGTCTGTCTGTTTTCCATCTTCTGCTGTGTTTAACGTTATCTGTTTGCGAGTGCTCCTGATGGCTAGCCTAGTACCGCGGGACTTTTATTATTATATGTCCGCGGGTTGGCCAGTACTGCGCAAACGTTTATTAAACATTATATGTCCGCGGGTGGTCTTGTGCAGTGCTCTCGTGGCACTGTCAACTAAAGCGAACACTCAGAAGACGCGCACCGTTTGCCAGTGCAGTGATTGCAGAATGTTTTATTTTTTTGTATACTCGCCAGCAGGGGAGGAAACTAACTTTTTGGCTTACCAGCCAACTGGCGAGTATCTGATTTTTTTTACCAGCCAAACGTAAAAAATACCCGCATTTGGCGGGTAAATTGGCCTAATTTCCTCCCCTGCTCCAGAAGCGTGTGGCGGGGAAAGCACCAATCAACACGGCACCTTACAGGAACGGAGCGTGTGGCAGGGAATGCAATTAATCAACAAAGTACCTTAAAGGAACGGAGCGTGTGGCGGGGAGCGGACCAAACCTCACACTTACAAGTTCTGTACAACAGACAATCAACAACATCTCCCCATGGACATCCGAAATGCTAACTCTCTCGTCCACTTTAAAAAGCTCCTGAAGACCCACCTCTTCACCCAGGCCTCTGGTCTCTGATGCTCCTGAAGACCCACCTCTTCACCCAGGCCTATGGTCTCTGATGCTCCTGAAGACCCACCTCTTCACCCAGGCCTCTGGTCTCTGATGCTCCTGAAGACCCACCTCTTCACCCAGGCCTCTGGTCTCTGATGCTCCTGAAGACCCACCTCTTCACCCAGGCCTCTGGTCTCTGATGCTCCTGAAGACCCACCTCTTCACCCAGGCCTCTGGTCTCTGATGCTCCTGAAGACCCACCTCTTCACCCAGGCCTATGGTCTCTGATGCTCCTGAAGACCCACCTCTTCACCCAGGCCTCTGGTCTCTGATGCTCCTGAAGACCCACCTCTTCACCCAGGCCTCTGGTCTCTGATGCTCCTGAAGACCCACCTCTTCACCCAGGCCTATGGTCTCTGATGCTCCTGAAGACCCACCTCTTCACCCAGGCCTATGGTCTCTGATGCTCCTGAAGACCCACCTCTTCATCATCCCATCCATTCTGTTTGTTCTATTTTGCTTTGTTCTGTTCTTTGTTCTGTTCTGTTTGCTCGGTTCTGTTTTTGTAATTTGTTTCTTTGTTTACATCACCGTTATCCTCTCCCCTCCCCCTTTTTATTGTAAAGCGCATTGGGTACGTTATTTTATTATTAACAGGTCAGCAGGAAGGGTACAACTCTTTCAGCTAATTAACAACACAAACAGTGTTGAACTTGGGTGCTGCAGTGTTGAGTGCATAGTAGTAAAGACATACTAGTATACATGGCCGCCTAGTTATAGTTGAAAGTGGGGGTGCAAGATATTTTTTTTTTACCCTCTTTTTTTTTTTGCAGATTTTTTTACATTTAACACTTTGGTTGCCTAAGGTTAAATTAATGATATACCATAGATTGCCAGCGCTATTTGTCTATGGAGAAAGTCCCCTTCTTTGCAGGGCTATAACTTTTTAAATTCTATTGCTACATTGCCATTATTAGGGCCCATTCAAAGTCCTATATGTATTGTTCATTGTGTAGCAACGTTAAACTTTTTCATTCACATATTCATAGTAAAGTATGGTCTAATGTATAAGTATGTTTTCATCTCTTTCTGCAGCTTTCTCCAGAACGTGATATATAGCCCCAAATGCATTATATTGATGATGAAATACAGTTTGATGGCAATCAGCGTGATATAAAAAATTCCAACTAGACGTACTTCTAGAAGTTACTACACGTCATCTGATGTTGACCGGATGGGCGAGGGGGCGTTTATAATTCCGTGGGCAGCGTTATACCAATCATATAATGTGGGTCAAATGTTGATAATATCAGTTATTATCGAAGACGGTAACGTTACACGCTGAAACTCACCCCAGTCTCTGCGCGCCGTTGGGCGATCATCGTCGAGTAGAAATTTTATCATTATGGGATATATTATTACCCGGTCCATCTCCAGCTTGTATAATGGTATATACGTCCAAATCATGTTGTTTATCGAGTTATTGGCAATCGATCGCTATGTAGTGTGACGAGCTAGAGTGCCGGAACCTATCCCGAGTGGCCGGAAGCAATACGGACATCTAGCACAACCTCTACTGCGCTTCCTGTTAAGCGGTTGCGCGATCGGCCACCAGATGGCGCTCCTGAACCGCCAGAGAGCTCAGTGGGTCCTGCTGGTGTATCTCAGGCCAGCGGAGGGACATTATGAATCCGATCGCAGATTTTTGAAATATTGATATAAAGACGACGTACAGCGTCCCCCGGCAACTTTAGCATGGCCAGCAAAGACGTCTAAAGACGGGTCCCGGCACCCAAAGTGTTAATGAACACCTGTATGTGCAATTTCCTGCAATATAGAGCCTTCAATCTTGACCAAAATAAAGCTGCTCTTTTCACTATAAAACTCAGTTTATATTGCAGTATGATAGCTATAATAATAATAACTTCACTGCGAGGGCTCTTTTAGCTAACGCTAGCTAGGCACGTATGATAGCCAATTACTATTATAATAATAATAATAATAATAACTTTCCCATCCTCCCAAAGCCCCTCCGGCCCCGTTCTCATCCGCAGCGGCAGTACCAATAACAACAACAACAACTAATTGACGCTATCAATAGCCCCAGTGAGCGCGGCGGCTGAATGAATGAATGAATGAAAACTTTATTTAACAGATTGCAGAATGGGTACAATACAGTACGGCTCAATACACACAATTGTTAAGGGGATGCAGACCAGAGAAAGACGTTTGTCTTGTTTACATCAGGGTCCATACTAGCCCCTTTCGTGACTGTGCTCAGCACCGAGTGAATCCACAGTCACTTGCTCCTCAATGGGAAACCAACCTAGATTTACCATGAAGGACTGGTTCTGGCCGAACCCGTTCGTTATACAAGTATCACAGAGACATTACAAAAGGTGCTCACAGTTGCACGAGGGGTTCGCACAGAGATACGGGATGGTTTGAAAGCTCGGCGTTGCTAATAAATATTTTTAATATTTTTTTATAAACTGCTCAAAGCGGCATTATTTCCGCCGTTGGGTGATCCCGTATCTCTGGATTCACTCGGTGCAGCGCCAAGGCTCACCATACGAGAAATATTCAGTTTCAATCTGTTTGCGCATTTAGTATACAGTCACAGTGTTCGACGTACGTGATGATTTGCTCCATTTTGATGTAAACGCCGAAGAATAATCCTCACAATGTTATCCAATATCCAGCCTGAATTTTTCAAGGGCTTTCGAAAAAGCCGCCTCCCCCAACATGTCGTATACGTCATGCCGACGAACCGTGGCCCGTGGGCACTGGATCAAACCATTAAAGTGGGGGGTCACACAATCTTTGGAAACTTAAAAACTTGCTATTAAGTGTCATTGCGTATTATTAATTTGATTGAAATTACGTAGTTATGGTTAGATAATATTTATATATTGGGGGGGGATATATCAATGATCAAAAAGTGAGGGAGCAAAGAGACAAGTTTGCTCCCCCAAGTTCAATACTGGTAGAGCACCCGCATCGCCTGCTCCATTACGTAGGCGTCTATGCTAGTATAGTAGGTAGTAGTATAGGCAAGGAAGATTATTTAGTAATGTTTCATTATGTGCTACTGTCACCTGACTTGTGCATAATGAGGTGTTAGTTTATTTGCACAACATTATTTATTTGGCTATTTTGAACTTACCAACTGCCTGAATGAGTATCCGCACAGTGGAATCTGTGCAAGATTCATATTTATTTGATTTGCTTTCCCGTCAGGGACCTTCTTCAAAGCATGAACGTACCAGCGGCGAAAAGAATAACCCTCTGATGATGACAAATTGGAACATTTGGAAATATGAAATAATAGTGGTTGTGTGAGTGTGTGGATGACGAATCCAGTGGTTCTGTCGCCTCCTGGGTTTGATTCCCGCTTGGGGACCAGGTTGCTGGGTTGCCAGGTACCCAGGTGGGGTATGTTCTCCCTGTGCTCGCAAGAGTTTCCCCTCCAGAAAAAGATTTAAACCCAATGTAAACACATGCAGAACAGATCGCTAACGCTGTCGTGTCCCTGACGAAGACAGACAGGATCACTTGGATTGGTCCCACCCATGTCTGCTCCTGGCTGCCCTTGTGGGGGAAGGACGACGGGATGGCTCAAGCGCAGAGAAGAAATGTCATCTTAAAGGTCCTTTAAGGTCCACTTAAGTAAGATATTCACTCGTTTGGAATGAGAAACGGCGTCGACTCAAACCACGATAGTTTCATTGTTGAGTCCTTAACGGGTTGGTCACATTATGGTCCGTAATAGCGAGGACCCTTTATACACTCCATGTAATTGCATGTTTGAGTCTGCATGGTTCTCATTCCAAAACTAGCAACAATCTCACTGAGTGGACCTTTAAGATAAAAAAGAATGTATATGAAAACAAAGTTTTACGATCAAATAGTGTTCCCCTGGTGCCGAGAGACACTTCAACCAGCTGTGTGTGTTTATTGGCATTTCTCTTAACCAATGAGTGGTTAGGAGTGAGGAGGTACAGTCAATGGTGGAAGAAGTACACAGTTCCTTTACTTAAGTAAAAGTAGAAATACTTTTATGAGTACTCTGGTAAAAGTCCTCCATTCAAATTATACTTAACCTGTTAATCTGTAGACCGTTTTCGCCTAAAGGTACATGCCTAAGTAAATGGAAGATTGCTCCACTTCTGCTAGGTCAATTTGCATGTTCTTGGTATCTAGGAACATCTAGGGGCCTGGGGTATGTATTTCCATTGTCAGAAATATTGTGTCTGTTACTAGGCTGAGTAAATTGTAATGAAGAAAAGGAGAATATAAATGATGATTTATGATTTTTGCATCTTTGATCAAAAATTGATACGGGTAGGAGAAAATGCTCACTGAGCTCATTCACCACCTTATTGAGATCATGTGTACAAAAAATCTAAGCAAATGAATAAAGGGAAGATGATTAAACAGAAGGATTTGTAGATACAGTAATTAATGATAATCGATTTTAATTATAAATTCATATTTGACCTTGAACTTGACCTTGACCTTATTATGGCCAAATCATACATCTATGGATAGGGAAAATGCTCCTCTTTCCAATGGCAGGGTTGAATCTGGATTTAGTAATTTCCTTCCGGTTTTTACGATAATTAGCATTTTCCGATAAATTCATATTTCCGATAAATCGTATAAAACATCGGTAAAATTAAAATATACACTTTGACTACTGTTTTTGATAGGGTTATGGTCTTTACTCTTTGCTACAAAAAATATTTAATATTTAAATATATTTAAAAACATTAACCTCTTAACATCCAAGGGCCCACATGTGGACGATTCTTTGCCGACCTCTAGTGGCTCGGGTGTGCATTTCTTTTAATACAATATATAGATAGAATTAAAGCCCTATTTGTTGCCTGTCGATTGCCCTTTCAGGTGACAAAGTCCGTTCAGCGGTTCTCGAGTTACATGCCGATATGTGAGGCATGCCCCAGAGTACGCAAAAGTACACATTACCACCCCCGACTCCCGGGGCTCTAGTTCCGTCAATCATTTGGCGATCTCGAAAATCTTTGCACAGGGTTGTAGCCTATGAGTGTGGCTTTCCAATGATATCCCAAGATATGATAATTGGGGATCTAATACGGTCTCTATTGATCGATTTATGATAAAGAAAAGCAGGGGGTCCTATAGGGGGACCTTAAGGCTTAACAGGTCCCCTATTGTTCACTATTTGGGCAATTTTACACAATTCCTCTATGGAACTCTATTAGTCTATGGAACACATCTGTAAGGTTTTCAATTAACTTCATTGTTTTGTATTTTTAATCAAGTACTTCGGTGCACCACTTTCTCCCCTTCCAAGTACAAGCTGTTTTTGGCTGGGCTCCGCCCATACTCGCAATGTGCTTTGATTGACAGTCACCCACCTGCACTGGCAGATACGCTAGGATGGAGGAACCTTTTCAAAGCGCACCAGTAGAGAGAGAAAAACAGAGAGAGAGAGAGAGAGAGAGAGAGAGAGAGAGAGAGAGAGAGAGAGAGAGAGAGAGAGAGAGAGAGAGAGAGAGAGAGAGAGAGAGAGAGAGAGCTCCCCCCAAGTCCCAATCCCAAGTTTTTATTTATTTTTTTTTTTACTATTGAAGCTGCTGTCTTCACTGTTTGTGTGACTGGGTTGGCTAGCTAGCGGCTAACGTTAGTGGGCATCAGGAATAACGAGGATGCATTGCAAAGCTTATTAGAAGCATTGAAGTTTTCACTACACATAGAAACAGCACAGGGGTTTCGACCAAAGCACTCTGGAGCTATGCTGTCGAACACTTTTGAGGAAGTGCTGAATTAAGTGGAACAGCTGAAGGTGGCAACTCTGCTGTCGAAACCGCTTCCGCATTATTTCCACTCGCTCCGTTTTGCTCATAATTTCCACGTATCACAGGTGATTGTGGGCGGGCGCCTGGGCGGTGGCAGATCAGCGCCTCTTCACGTCACAGAGCGAGTCAATTCAGAATGGCTCGTTTCAGTGGGGGGAGTTTTTGTCTCAGCTGAAAGGGGATTTGGTACAGATTTCAAATGTTGTCAGTGTTGGTACAACCCCACATTGCTTGAAAACAATGCAAAACACTGGAAAAGGCCATTTTTACAATAGGGGACCTTTAAGTAGAAGTAGAGAAGTATTTGCTATTGAACTATCCATTGAACTCTATAAATTGTGTTAAAGTGGTATGTGGTCCAGTCATGCTGCTCTGATTAAAGGTTATGTTAAAGTGGTATGTGGTCCATGCTGCTCTGATTACGTTCTCTTGAAGTTGACAGGCTTCAAATTTGAAAGTATATAATCTTCATACATTTCTTATTTTGTATATGTTTTCTATGCAAAGTCCTTTTCTTCAAAGTAACTAGTAACTGATGATGGGTTCAGATAAATGTAGTGGCGTACAAAGTACAATATTTCCCTTGAAATGTAGTGGAGTAAAAGTATAAAGTTCCCTAAAATGAAAATACTCACATAAAGTACAAGTAGCTTGAAAAATTACTTAAGTACAGTACTTGAGTAAAAAATACTTAGTTACTTTCCACCACTGGGTATAGTAGTACAGGACAGACAGACGGATGGGGGGGGGGGGGGGGGGGGGCTGTTTGGGCTATTCGTTTACTCTGTGCCAGGTGCTTGAGTGCCGTCTTAAGCATTGACAACACCCCCATAGGCTCCTCATGACCCACTTGGAGAGACGGTGAAGTTTCCTTCTTAAATTAAGTACACAGCGACTATTTATAATCCTAATAATAATGCCTTGAAACGTTGAGAAGCGAGGCTATATAAATACATACAGTAGCAATTGGTTCAGGAGACTATAGTTAGCTTGAAGTGAGAGAACACGTGTATGGATATTAACAGCTTACTGTAGAAACGACCAGAGGAAATGCATAGTGATTGGTTCTATAAATTAACTTAATTCAGTTTGATCAACACCAGGTTCAGAGAGAGAGAGAGAGAGACCAGAGGGACGATTGTTACCGATCACGCCCGCCCAGGCGACCGCCCGTTCAATAAACGATCCTCAACCAATCAACTCCACCATCGCAGTAGCTTCTTCCCAAGGGTCTCTCTCCCTCTCACATAATATCGATCCACACCTGTCTGTATTTACCTGCACATAGTCCTTTTACATATCTGTAGATACTACATCTATCTGTACATATCCTACTCTTACTAGTTACCCTGCTGGCCAGTATGACTACTACCATACTGTCTTTACACCTGTACCACTGTACATATTATACTACAACTCTGTACATACATCTGCTTACACTCAGTAGTACTAATTTGTATATTTTGTACCCAGTTTAATCACCTGTATGTTGTATATTGCTGTTGCACTTTACTGCTACTTTTGCAGTAAGTACTTTCGTTAGGGATGCTCGATATTGGCTTTTTTACCGGTATACCGATATTGTCCAACTCTTAATTTCCGATACCGATATCAACCGATATCAATCGATACCGATATATATATGCAGGGTTACCCCCCCCCCAAAAAAAACTGAATAATTTCAGGTAATTAACATTACATATCTCTTGTCGTGTAATTAACACAACATTATGCATACTTTGACAATAAATAAAATAATAATTTGTTCTTACTTGCTTGCCTGGGTAAATAAAGGTTAAATAAATGTAAAAATAAATAAATACATTTTTTTTTAAACCGATACCGATATTTTCCGATATCACATTTTTATGCCAATATCGGTAGGCCGATAATATCGGACATCCCTAATTTTTGTTGTACTGTACTTGTGCTGTATGATGACAATACATTTTAATCTAATCTCTCCTTGACCTGCCCCTTGTATGAACCCCCCTCCTCCTCTTTGGTGCTTTCCCCTGGTCGACCGCGACTGTGTGAGTGTGTGGAGGACGAATCCAGTGGTGTGACTTGTTTGACTGTGCATTGTATTTTATTCGTATTACTTTTTTTTATCATGTCTATTCTATTTTATTATTTGTATTTTTGCACAATCGATGCAGGCATGGCCACCTACATTTCACTGCATGTCTCGTGTATGTATGTATGTGACAAATAAAACTCTTGAATCTTGAATCTTGGAGGATGATGATGATGATGATGATGATGATGATGATGATGATGAAGTGTATGTACAACACACAGTCGACCAGCCCACAGAGCATTGTGCTTATATGGGTGATTTTTGTTACTTTGACGAAGTGTTTTCCAATACTAACAGGAGGTAGAGCAGTTATCTGATAATCGGAAGGTTCCCGGTTCGATTCCGGCTCCTCCTGGCAGCGTGTCGAAGTGTCCTTGAGCAAGACCCTAACTGCTCCCTATTAGCAGGTCGGCACCTTGCATGGTGGCCTCTACTGTCGGTGTGTGAATGTATGAGTGAATGGGTATATCAAAGCAGGGTAGCCGGACCAGCACTCACAGGTTCAATGTTTTTTAATGGCAGCCTGAATAAAAAGCAGACATGTTTCGGACAATGTCCTTCTTCAGTGGTATGGCTAGCACTGGAAATACATTCAAGGTGATGGTTAAATACACCTGGCAGGTAATTGACACGGCAGGAAATTACATCACAACACAGGTGTGCCTGTGCAATATCACCTAATGAGTGAATGGGTCAAATGTGAGGCATGAGTTGTAAAGTGCTTTGGATATAAATATATTGCATTTACAAACCTCATCAAACTCCTTGTTGGTGGAATGTATTTAGTTAATTTAATATAATTTATAATTTATTCAATAACAAATTATTCAGATTCTTTCAGTTTTTTTCTTTCGTTTTTTTCTTTGGTGGAGGTTGTCTTGTTTTCATTGGAAGATTAAAATGTTTAAAAGGCTTTTCTCTCTTCCCACAGCCCCTCCCACTTTCACAGCCACGCCCCCGCAGTATGTGGAGGCGAAGGAGGGGGGCAACACCCTGCTTAGCTGCACCGCCCTAGGAAATCCTAAACCAATAATCAGCTGGCTGAGGGAGGGGGAGGAGCTTGAAACCAACACAAAATATACGGTAAGCAAATGAAATGGCTGTGAACGTGAATGTTGCATCGGTATATTAATCAGGGTTTGATCAGAGTTGGTCCAGTCAAATGGATACAGCTGTACTGAAATATATTTACTATTATATTACTATGACATTGTTTGGTATTTTGGGTAACATTTTTTATCCATAATGAATCTTTTCAGAATCTTTTATCTGTTCAGAATCTTTTATCTGGTTATCAGAATCTGCGCTGACACTTACAGTAAGTTAAGTTAGTTTCAATTGTGTGTCACTTTCTAGGTAAATTAGATAAAAAATGTCACAACCACAAAACAACGTATGACTACAGGACCTCAGTGATGAAAGTTTGTGATTGGTTATTCCGGGCGCACGGCTACAGTAGGTCTCTGATTGACCAGGGCGATGTGGGCTCTAGGCCTCTGATTGGCCAGGCGAGGTGGGCTATCTCCTCTCTCTCCCGCCCCCTGCGTGAATCTCTCCACTCTCACTGTACATCTCTTGAGAGCAGAGACACAGTCTGCCGCAGGCACCAGCAGACATTTGGAGCCGCTGCCCATAATGATGTGACTGTAGACTACAGGAAGTGACAGCTGCTTTTCTCCATGGTGTAATGTGTGTCAGGGAAGGGACTCCCCCCTCGTCTTCCCATTCCATTCCCCTCTCTTTTGTGTCTCATTTTGTCTCTCATTTTGTCTCTCTCTCCATCGATGTCCCAGAGGGAGGCCTCTAGCCGAGACGCGGTGATCTAGCGATGAAAGTTGTTCCTTTTTACCAGTGCTTCTCGAACGTGTCCACGTCGGGGACCCCCGCTTGGCCAAGGCCCCCCCCCGTTTGATAACATTAGTCTCCATCTGAGGAGATATGTGTTGTTGCATATGATTTAGTCCAGAATTCCATACATCTGTATTCTGTAGGTGGAGATTGTGGTGGATTATGATGTATCAATTTTATATCGTAGACGGATCTTCTGATCAAAAAAGGTGTTTAATAGTGTATAAGCAATTATTACAAAGTACAAGTGGGTTAACGGCTTAACAGGCAGGCAGAAAAGTGAAAAAAAAATGTACTTGAATTTGAGGACTGCATACCTTTTTTTGCAAAGCTTAGCTTTATACTTTATACTTATAGCACATGCATGAGCCTGGTATCTTTTGAAAGATAACATTCTGAAGTTACTAATGCAAAAAATGAGAATCACTTTTAGTGCTAATGAAATAGAGTAACAGAGGTTTGAACTTGAGTTGAACTTGAACTTGTGTACTCACATTTTTCTTTAGTGGTTGCAAGATTCCACATTCCATTATTCCAGCATAGAGGTATGAGCTGTAAAACACAGTGGTTCCATAGCCTGAAGTCTTATATAGTACAAGTCCAAATTAAAGATAAAGATCCATTCAGAAATGAGTGTTTGAGTGTGTTTCTTCCATCCACCTCCGTGCGTTCTGAAGTCTGAGTCACAACTCATGTTCGCTCATCAACTTTCACCTACTTCCTACAGTATATTCACACCATCCCACGTGGGGTATCGTTGGAAGCGGACACTCGTTGGCTACAACGCTGACACTGATCATTTTCACCTTCAGTGGTGATTGCTTGTTCTCGAGCGTATACTCTCCGACGTGGTCAGTTGACGCACGGCACATAAAAAGACACTCGCCTGACACATATCGTCATGTAACTCGAGAACCGAGGCACGGAATTGGTAGAGTGAGGTGGCGTTCGAACGGTGGCAAATAGATGATTCGAACGGTATATGCAGCCCTGAGCCGGTAGACGCTGGCAAAGTGCCGCGATGTGCGTGCATGGGCATGACGGCCCGATTTCTGGTTGGTGCGTAGTAAGAGGTTAAATGAGAGGAGTGCTCTCCTCTGGCCAGCTAGGAGACACACTGAGGAAAAGAAGGAAACAATGAGCTTAAGTATAGAGAGGGGTGGGGGCTGTAGCCCTTGGCCTCTCACCTACAGTAGGTGTGAACTAAGCTATTGTTTGGGGCAACGAAAAGATATAACAGAGGAGAGAGCAGAATAGCCATTCTTATACCCTCTCTCACTGTACTAACTTCTAGTGAATAACGTTTTAGTGAAATGTAACTATTCTCCATGTCGCTGGGGACGCCCCCCCTGGAACCCCCTCACTTTGAGAACCGCCGCTCTGTACTACTACAAGCGTTGCTGGAGTTTTGAGACCTCTTTAGACTTTTTTCCTTGCAGTACGCAGCGTAGTGCTATCAACCACTACTCTCTCTCTCTCTCTCTCTCTCTCTCTCCACCACCGCCACAGACTCCCCCGAAGGTCAGAGAGGAGAAGCCGGCGGGCCTTAACGCAGTCGTCTTAGTAAACGTTCCGAGGAACATCCTCGATGCATTATTAATCTCCTCCCTACCGCATCAATATTACATTGCTCCTAATACGACTGTTAACACTAAACACGAATATCAACAGCGAGAGAGAGAGAGAGAGAGCAGAGTGCCTCGTCCGACGGACTCACTGACCGGAGACGGGAGTTGCAGCAGCGTGTGCCTTTAGTACCAACGTAGGCGTTCGTGCCCCCGTTCGTTTAAAGAAATAAAAAAAACGGTTTTAATTGCTTTCCGTATTAATTTGGCGGAAGGAAGAGAGACAGAAAACCACACACACACACACACACACACACACACACACACACAGTCTAGTAAGGCCCCTAGAAGGTTGAGTGTTTCTCTGTGTGGCGAGGAGATGAGGCAGGGTGTAGGCCGGGGGTGTTTGCTCTGTGGCCCAACGCTGCTCCATGGAGACGAGATGGAGAAAGACAGGAATGTGACCGAGGAGGAGGAGGAATCCTGATCTCAACCGAAACCCAATCCCACTGTCTGTCCATCTGTCCGTCCGTCTGTCTGACTGACTGTGTGTGGCCTGGACACAGAGATTCTGCTCTTCCCTCCTCCTCCTCCTCCTCCTCCTCCTCCTCCTCCTCCTCTTTATTTACGGCCTGTTCTTCTTCCATCTCTCCTCCTCTCCTCTCTCTCTCTCCATCCCTTTCCTCTTTTGTTGTGCCTGTAAACTCTTCTCGCTCCACTGATAAATCCAGCTTGGATTTATCAGTAGCTCAAGAGAGTGTCCCGGGATAGACGGATGACCGTTCACATCACATCATCAGATTCAGTGCGGTCACAAGGTGACTCAGTCTCAGGGCTGGCCGTGTGTTCTCTCTCAGCCTGCCACACTGACTGGACCGATTTCACTGACCTTTAATGTAAAGGCTATGTAGCCGACTGACCGACCCGAGTAGAAGGAAATAAAAAGTGGTTTCATGATGTAGGCAAACACAATTCTAAAATTATATATATAAAAGAAATATAACACAAACAAAACTGACATTAGTATACTGCATAGTATTGTATATTATATGGTAACTCAGAACATTGTACATATGTCTATACCGAACACTGTGACCTCATTTTTCTTCTTCTAAATTACATGCTATATTATGTTATTTGATACTATCTTGTCTAGCACAGTCTCTGGAGCGTAACAGTAAGAAGCATTTTGTATGAAAGTATTCTGTACTTCTGTATGACAACTATTAAAGAACTTGAACTTGAACTTGAACTCTATTGTCAACTACTGTAGCCAGTGTTGTAGTACTCGAGTCCTGGACTGATTTTCAGGAATCGTGACTCGACTTGAACTCGAGCACTGATGACTCGGACTTGGACTTGGACTCGAGCACTGACTGCATTCGGACTCGGAAGGTGCAGACGAGGACTTGTTAATTATACTGTTATTTTTTTGTAATATGCCCTAATCATTTGGCATAAGATATTGATGGCTGGTGCATTTGTTTGGCTATTGTGTCACAAAGTAAATAAACTCTCTTTGAAACGGTGACCGCTGTGTCATTTGTGTGTAGAACTTTTTTTTATTTACATGTCAGCTCTTTGACTGCCAGAGTGGAGTAGAATCAACCTTGATGACTCGGACTAGGACTAGGGTAATGTGGACTCAACTCGGACTCGACTCTGGCTCTTCTTTGGTGACTCGGACTTGGACTCGGACTCGAACACTGGGGACTCGAGACTCGACTCGGACTCGAGATTTAGTGACTTGACTACAACACTGACTGTAGCGTAGTTTTGATTTGTTTAATCATTCCCATCCATGGTGGGAGAGGAACACCAGCCACCAGCCAAATGTTGGTACCTTGGTCTGTAGCCACTAGCCGGTGGGTTTGTCTTACTACTACTACTTAACTGCACCTTAACACGCACATACACTTATACGCGAGACACTTTCTGTAAATAATTGACTATTTTATTTAATCTTATCAAATTTTATAGTTTATCTTACTACTACTACTTGAGTCATTCCACCAATCCAGTCCGATTTGGACTTTGGGATTTATTTTTTTTACCAAGAGGTATTACTTTTCTGAACACCCCTCAAGATGAATGACATATTTAACTTCCAGAAAAATATATTTTACCAATATATTGGCATGAAATCTCTATTATTTTTGGTCATTATTGTATGATATGGACACCATTATTCTTCAACCCCGTTACGGACAGTCTGGAAGCTCTCTGAATAAGATTAAAACATGAATTTGTGCTAAAGTCAACATTTGTATAATAATTAGATGTCCTTCACTTCATTTCTATAATTGCTCGTCTAAATATTACGTAAAATCCTACACTTTTGCTATTCTGAACCCTGAAATTTGCCTTTTTTTGATAGCGGCCGCAAGCTTTTTCATCAGAAATGTGATTTGACCTCAGATTTTGAACTAAAATCGATATTCTTATGTTTGCTCTAAACGTTTCAGACAAAACTATTCAAAAGTTGATTTTTTTTTCATAAACTTAAAGAAATAATTAATAAACATGTAGCTGTAACAGGGTTGAGTCTAGGGTAACGTGTGAGCACACACACACAGCAACATGCACATTACAATTAATATGTATGTGGCATAAGCATGTTGAAAAAGCTCAATAATTAATTTAACTATTATTGTATAACTTCAAAATCAGTGTTAAAATCACAACCCTGTTACAATCTCACAACCCTGTTACATTCAAACGTTACATTCAAACGTAACGGGGTTGTGATTTTTTGCACAAAATGGTTGCTACTCCACATGTGGTGAATACCAGGAGAGCACATGGCATGCATGATATTAAGAAAGCATCTACATTTTTTTAATAACAAAGATCATATTCACAAGTAATAGTTTGCTATATTTTTTTTCAAGTAACGGTGTTGAGTAATTATGCTTGACTACCATAATATTACATGATAAATGACTGAAAACATAGTACAATGAGGTAGCTACTTGCCTGGTCCTGGTGTTGTGTTTTACAAAAGACTTCAAAGTTGTCACTTCCTGTTTCACATGCTTCTATGGATGGAACCATTATTTTTGTGGGGGGGAGAATGCTCAGTGTAACGGGGTTGAGGATTACTGAGGAACAGACTGAATAATGTTATTTTAATGAATAATTATTCATTTATTTTGAAATAAATCATTACCAGCATTAACAGCACAGATGGATGTGTACGTTCATGGAAAAAGTATGGACTTTTTACAAATTCTCTTGGTCATATCCCAAATACATTTTCATGAAATTCCACGAGGGACATGTCAAAATACATGGTGTCAACTGAAATAACAACATAATGCATAAAAAAAATTACATTCATGCAATGTTTTTACACTTTATTAAAGAGGACATTGCAACTGAAATAAATAGCATTTCAAAGCACATTTTGGTAACTGATTAGATAAAAGACACTTAAAAACATCAGAGGGACTCAAATCGGACCGGATTGGTGGAATGACTCACTTATTGTTACCATTATTCATTGTTGTTTCTTAATTGAGTCTGAGCTCGAAACACAAAAATGTCATTACCTGCAATGCCCCTGTATTGTTGTAGTGTATTTGACAAATAAAGAAATTGAACTTGAACTACTCTACTCAACATTCTGGCAGGTTCACAGCTGGACTCTTCTATTCTAAAAAATACTATTGTGGCTGGTTGAACAACAGAAGTGTCTAGCAAACGTATGGATTCACCAGCCTCTGTGAATAGTTCATATTCATACTGTAACACAATATGTAAATCCTGCCACAGATTGTCAATGATAGATGCTACCAAAGGAAGGGGATCAGACGTGAGGATAGCCGTTGTCTCTGGGTGTGTCTAGTAGCGCTCTCTCTCTCTCTCTCTCTCTCTCTCTCTCTCTCTCTCTCTCTCTCTCTCTCTCTCTCTCTCTCTCTCTCTCTCTCTCTCTCTCTCTCTCTCTCTCTCTCTCTCTCTTCTCTCGCTCTGAAACAACCCTTAAAAGACAAACAGGGTATAATACTCCTGGGAGTGGTGAGGGTTCCTCCCCGGGCCCATGTGAGTGGACAGGCTGCAGCTGTGTGTGATTTGAATGGACAGAACCGTAGGATCCGCTGCATCATTCATGAGGGGGATTTCTATCAGGTTGGGTTAATGTGTTTCTCCGCCGCTCGTCGGGTCTCGCCGGAGCCTCCGCGCTGGGACCTGGGCAGCCACGCGGAGTTAGGCGTTTCCACGGTTACCGCATGCAGAGATTAGATCCACATCAGCCCCCGACAGTTAATTAAAGAATGACATGTTGATGACTTTAACCCTTTCGCTACCTACCGCACTGCAGACGGTTTAACCCTTTCACGGCCACACTACACAAAGGGTTAACCCTTTCACGACCGCACTACACAGAGGGTTAACCCTTTCACTACCACACCCTTTCATTACCACACTACAAAGGGTTAACCCTTTCACTACCACACTACAAAGGGTTAACATTTCACTACCACACTACAGAAGGTTAACCCTTTCACTACCACACTGCAGCAGGTTAACCGTTTAACTACCACACTACAAAAGGCTAACCGTTTCACTACCACACTACAGACGGTTAACCTTTCACTGCCACACTACAAAGGGTTAACCTTTCACTACCACACTAACAAAGTAGTGTCTGTAACCGTCTGTAGTGTGGTAGTGAAAGGTTAACGTCTGTAGTGTGGTAGTGAAAGGTTATAACCTTCTGTAGTGTGGTAGTGAAAGGGTTAAGGCATTCGCTGTAAGCTTTCTATATTGGAACCTCAACAGCCCACCCCTCCCCTCCCTACCCGCTCTGTAAACTCATAATACCTTAACTTCTGGTCGCCTGAAACATGGATTCAGATCAGATTCAGATTCCTTTTATTGTCACGTCATTCGGTGCCTTTTACAGCAGAACAAGAGTGTAATGTGCTTTGTTGTGGTTCCTCGACCGTAGCAGCATCCAATATAATATAAAATAAAAATAAAATAAATAAGAATAAAATTAAATAACAGCATGATGACTATATACAATTCCAACAAAGTGTCCAGTGTGCAGCTATTACACGAATAACACTATATAAAATATAAATAACAAAATGGCAATGTATGGTTCCAACAAGAAAAATGCAATGGGCAAAATGCAATATATCAGCAACAGTGTCTCTCAAGTGTAGGGGGGGGGGGGGGGGGGGTCAGGGAGAGGATAGCATAGTTATACTGTATGGTCCTTGTTGTTGGTCTCCGTAATGCATTCCCTCACCGTTGTTTGCATCTCCATCCCCGTCTCTCTCCCCAAACGGACCTCTGCAGGTCTACGAGGGCAGCCTCAGCATCCTCACCATCACCCGGGACGACAGAGGGGCGTACACCTGCCGGGCCTACAGCGAACAGGGAGAGGTGCTCCATACCACCCGGCTGTTGGTTCAGGGTGAGGAGGGACACACACACACACACACACACACATGCATACACACACATACACACACACACACACACACACACACACACACACACACACACACACACACACACACACACACAACACACACACACACACACACACACACACACACACGCGCACACACACACACACATGCACAAACACACACACACACATGCACAACACACACACACACACACACACACACACACACACACACACACACACACACACACACACACACACATACACACACACACACATACACGCATGTGCATGCCTGATAAAGGTTTGAGGAAAAACGGCTTTAGATATACACTGACTGTATAATTTGAATAACTGACCAATTCATGAAATTGCGACAAGTGGCTCAGGAGGTAGAGCGGTCGTCTGGTAGTCAGAAGGTTCCCGGTTCGATTCTTGCTCCTCCCGGTCAGCGTGTCGAAGTGTCCTTGAGCAAGACACTTAACCCCTAATTGCTCCCGATGTGCAGGGTGGCACCTTGCGTGGTTGCCTCCACTGTCGGTGTGTGAATGTGTGAGTGAATGGGTAAAAATGTGAGGAACGAAATTGTAAAGCGCCTTGGATAAAAGCTGTTATATATAAATGCACCATTTACCAAGTTAGAATTGTACAGGCCCCTGATTCCTATCGCATACCTGCTACTGAATATTGCATACAGACCTACAGCACTACAGGAGAGCCGCTTTTCATTATTTAGACTATAATGTGTTCATTGGCATCCGGGGTCGAAGTTACACAACTATTTAGATTGATTTCTACACTGAATTGCTCTTCAAGACACTTGCGATTCACGGTTGAGTCGACGCAGTGTAGACTTACTACCTTACAGACGTACTAACGTGTGACTGTGTGCTCCAGTGTTCAGACCTCGAGGGCTCAGGGAGGGGTTGCTCTCCCCTGGGAAGCTGGGCCTGGGCTTCCCCTCCCTCCTGAGAGGCTCTTCTTAGATTAGATTCACATGTATTGTCATTATATACAGAACAAGTAGCCTACAGTACAACAAACGTTAACCCCTTAACAGTCATGCAAATCTTGCATAAAACGCCTGTCAATTGCAAAGTCATTTGCGATTTATTATACTTTATACTTATAGCACATGCATGAGTCTGGTCTCTTTTGAAAGGTAACATTCTGAAGTTTCTTACACGATACAAAATAAATCACCTTGAGTGCTAATGTAAAGGGGAAACAGAGGTTTGAAATAAATAAAATATTTGCTCCTTACCTTTGTGTTGACTTGTTGCCAGATGCCTGTTTTTTGGGTTCCAGCTGGGAGGTAGGAAAACGGTTCCATAGCCTGAAGTCTTATAGTCATACAGGTCCAAAGTTTATAAAAATCCTACGGAAAATCTGTGTTTTTGGTTTTTGTAATGTGTGTACCGCAATAATTCAGCGTGATTATCCAAAATGGCCGTCCACTTCCATTCATTTAGACGCGCGAGTCAAAACAAAGAGCATGTTGGTCTTCTTCTGCCCCCTTCTCGTTGCAATCAGCGCTCGTCTGGGATCGCTTTCGGAGCAGACGCTCCTTGGCTACAACGGTGGTCAATCATTTTCGCCATCAGCGGTGACCGGTCAGTTCAGGACCGTTTACCACCGGACGTGGTCACTCGTCGGAACGGCTTTTTCAAATGAAACTTGCCGGATATTTCGTCTTGTAACTCGGGACCCGAAGCATGTAATAGATTGAGTATAGTATAGTAATATTAATATAGTAATTTAGCGTTGCATCTTAACCTCTTATGCCCGAACGAGATTGATATCATGATATCACCATAAATCCATCTCTGCAGAATGTATGTAATGAATGTAATGTTGCGTTTTTTTTTTTTTTTTTTTTTTGTAGCCAAGAGTAAAGACCCTAACCCAGTCAAAACAGCAGTCAAATTGTATATTTTCAGCACTACTTTTGTTTACCAATGATTTTAAGTGTTATTAGTGAAATATGAGTTTATAGAAATCTCAGGGCATCGAGTCGGAAAAAGGCGCTTATAGACGCAAGGATTTGGCACAACCTAACTTGAGTGTAGTCTTTTGAGAGAAGAGACCCAGGGCTTTCAATGGGCTTTTGAATTTAAAAAAACAACACTTCCCAGCACACACCAGCCCCGTCAATCATCTGACTTCTAGAGTGCATTTTTTCTTTCTCTTATTGTTCGGGATCATATCACACAAACCTGAAAGTTATTGCCATAAAACAGAACACAGTTAGTTTCTCTATACCCTTCTGTGAAAGTCTAGCAAAAAAACGGCGTTGCAATCCGCTGAAAAATAGTTGAGAAATGTACATATACATTTATAAAAATGTATATTCACCGTGCAGATTGATTGATTGAATGAAAGTTTTATTAACAGATTGCAGAATGGGTACAATACAGTACGGCTCAATACACACAATTGTTAAGGGGATGCAGACCAGAGAAAGACTTTCGTCTTGTTTACATCAGGGTCCCCCATTTTCAATTCATAATGAATTGTAAGTAAGGGTGCAACTTGCTCCGTGCAATCCATTCTTTGTGGATCTATCCCCAAGTACATTCCCTGAGATCCATAGATGTCCCTAGATATCAAGAACATGCAGATGGACCTTGTAGGAGTGGAGCAATCTTCCATTTACTTAGGTGTGTATTTTCAGGCGGATTTAAAAAGAATATGGCTAGGGCTTAAGAGGTTAAAAGAAGGCAATGCAACACACTGCGCGTTTCGTTCAGCCACGGGCAAACACGTATGTAGTACTATGGACCCGAAGCGACGGGCGCATAATTACAGGTTTCTGAAGTCTGCATTTCAAGACTCCTTACGTCACAATGACATCATCGACCCTATTGTCTATATGGACATTGAATTGAAAATAATATAGTGTAATGTAGAAATACTACACGTAAGGCCTTTAAGCGAGCCGACTCTGAAATGGAGCCTAAATAATCCCTACTATAAGTGTGTAGGCAATAGAGGTTTTTATCAGGAGTATAGCCGGTGGATCTTTATCAGTCTGTCAATAGCCTCGTCTGGGGGCCAGTGTGCGTGTGCATCCATGTGTGCATCCGTGTGTGTGCACGCGTGTGCATATGTGCAAAGCAGTGTCTGTCTGAGGCAACATCACTGTCTGTCTCCGGTCCATTAACTAGGCTCTCTCTCTCTCTCGCTCTCTCTCTGCGAGACACGGATCAGATAGATGGCTGCGATACAGCCTCCAGTTCCTGCCTCTCAGCAGCAGCCAGCGCCGGAGAAAGGGTTAACGGCGTTGCCACCGACAGTCAGCTGAGCACTTTGCATTGATGGTACCGGCGGTATAGGGTTTAGAATCAAGTCTATTTCAGTCAGGATGCAGGTGTCTGGGAGCAGAGGGAGGAAGTGCTTGGATCTGTAGGCATGGTGAGAGCGGGGGGTCTCTGCCTTCTCTTACTTACCACACAAACACACACATGCACACACACACACACACGCGCGCATGCACACGCACACACACACTCATGCACGCACACACACACATACACACTCACACACACGCCATATGCTCAAAAACACTCAGGCAATTGAAATGCACACGCGGCACACATACAAACAAACGTAGTGAAATGTTTATTCTTGAACGCATTTGTACAATAAAACTAGAGCAGAATATATCTCCCGATAACCAGATAAATTAAATGTTTGCTCCCGCAGCTGCTCTCAGTTCCGCACTGGCTGAGAACAAAATAGTGTGCGGCGAGATGTGTGTGTGTGTGTGCGTGTGTGTGTGTGTGTCTGTGTGTGTGTGTGAGTGTGTGGAGGTGAATACAGATTATGCCCAGAGCAATAACAGACAGATACCAAAGGACTCGCCGCTTCTCACTCCAATGATGGGTTTATAATCGTTACGTGAGTCAGCCCGTACAACGCGATGGTCCCACCTGATATGTATAAGGCTGTACTCGGAAGGAAGGAAGGAAGGAAGTGACCAGGAGGCTTGTCTCTATAGGCCTGCTCATAACTCTTTTTATGGAGGGTTCGGGGGTGCAACCTTAGGGAACAACGTGGTGATACTGTGATGGTGATCAGCTTCACTACTTTATTTTTTTTTTATCTACTTTTTCTCCCCATTTTCTATTTTTCTCCCATCCCAATTTCGTATTATCCAATTCTACCCTCCCCTGTCTCGAACGTTGTTAGACCATGCCTCCCACTGGTCGGCTGCAGTGAGGACCAAGCCTTGCATCACATGTCCCCTCCGGTACACGAGGAGGCAGCCTGTCGCATCTTTTCACCTGTACAGCGCGATCTCTCAGTGGCGAGGAGTAACGCGTGGGAGGCTCACGCTGCCCCCGTTGCTTCCTGATTCTGCTGTACAGGCGCATCAACCGACCTGTAGGAGTCGCTGTGGCGAGGAGTAACGCGTGGGAGGCTCACGCTGCCCCCGTTGCTTCCTGATTCTGCTGTACAGGCGCATCAACCGACCTGTAGGAGTCGCTGTCCACAACGTCCGATCCCTACCCACCGGCTTTCCCACCCCCTAATACTGCCAATTGTATTAGTATGAACGACCAGCCAAGCCGGAAGCAACGGCGAGAGCTGGGCTCGATCAGGGATGCACAATGTATCGGCAACTATATCGGTATCGGCTGATACTGGTGATTTACTTTTTGGATTTATCACCATCGGTCCAAAGAGAAAAATTGGGCAGATATTGGTGAACATATATCGGCTGATGATTTTTTTACAGGAACAGAACGGGGGTTCTGTTTGGGTACATGCAGGTGAACAATAGCATCGAAATTATTAAAGACATTATTTTCCATTTAACGGTGTTGTTGTGTTTTATCACCGTCAGTCTGTAAAAAATTTGATTACTGTGGGAACTTTTATATTATATATTCTTTATACAGACGAACAGACCACATGGTAACGATACTGGTAAATATTTGTCATGACACAACATAGTATATATGCCTAAGAGGCACCACTTCTAACCGCCTCGGCCAGTCCTTCGCACCAGCGGCTATCAGGCTCCACAACAGTGGGCAGGGACCGCTGCCAGCAGCCGGAGAACTAACGGCAGCAGAACTCGAGAACTACTAGGAATGTCTGATCAATGAGTGTGTCTGACTCTTACCACCTAAACTGCACGGACTACAACCTATACCTTATGTATACTGCACCTGTGTATACTGTATGGTCAGGACTCCCTGGAAGAAGAGATCTTGTATCTCAATGGGGCATTCCTGGATAAATAAAGGATAAATTAAAAAAATGTAAAAAAGATTTAAATACTTTACTTTACTTACTCTTCTTCCTTCCTTTTTTTTTTTTTTTTTTGGTCTTTTCCCCCCTCCATTTTCCTCCGATTTTCTCCCATCCCAATGTTAGTCGTATGCCAATTCCCAGTCCCTTCCTGGTCGCTGCGCACTTACCCCCCACAGTCAGATCATCTGGGAGAGTGGAGGCTACCACGTGCTTCCTCCGACACACGTCCAGCCAATCACCGCTTCTTTTCACCTGGCAGCGCGGATTCTCATCGAGAGGGCGTAGTGTGTGG
>NW_028172530.1:0-17488 GCF_963971535.1 Notolepis coatsorum
ACACACACACACACACACACACACACACACACACACACACACACACACACACACACACACACTCTGTGTGCGGAGAGGGTGTGAAAAACGTACCACACTTGTCTTCTTCACCACGTCATCAACATGGTCCTGTCGTGGATGACCTTCGAGGCGCAGTTTAGGACACATTGATTGGCGATGTCGCCTAATTAGCATGGCGGTGCAAGTTGGATATGAGAGGTTTAAGGGAAACGATTTCATGTAATCCCCCTGTTAGGAGACACACAGGACACGTGCTGCTCAAGGTGACGGAGGACACGCCAGTCCCCATCGAGGAAACACCGTCTGGCCGGATTCATATAAAATCCAAGTTTTACAAAGAGCCTCTATAAAGTCGCCTATATTATATATAGTTATGAATGGTACGCCTGTACGTCTTATACACAATGTTTGTGAAACGGACCATATGGAACTGGTTAGATTTTTAGAAATGGCAATTGCCTTACATTTATAAATGTGTTTGGTGACTGCTAAGTAATTTAACTGTCACTCTGTATATCAGTCAGTTCTCAGTTCGTTTGAGAGCGTCTTTCTTCAACCCGAAAACCGACGCATGTCGCTGCAGTGACAACTGCAGTGACAAATAAAGATAGTTTCTGAGCGGAGGCTATAGTGGTCCCGACTCCCGACGTGACAGCAGCCACATCACGGCACTTATATAGACGCAAGAAACACTGGGACGTCCATCAATTATGACTACGAGCATGCCATTACAACCGGTGATGATAAGCCATTAAGATTTACATGAAAGATTAAAGGGCGTTTGAGTGATGCGGGCCCTGTGAAGTCTATTTTATCAAAGTTTTGTTCTGTGTTTTTGGTGGTTTGAAGAGGAGCAGTGCTGTGTCTATTCTGGTCGCAGGCCTATAATCTTAGCAGTGTCAGTGCACATGTTGAGGACGCGAAATTGTGTGTGTGTGTGTGTGTGTGTGTGTGTGTGTGCGTGTGTGTGTGTGTGTGTGTGTGTGTGTGTGTGTGTGTGTGTGTGTGTGTGTGTGTGTGTGTGCGTGTGTGTGTGCGTGTGTGTGTGCGTGTGTGTGCGTGTGCACGTGTTGTGTGTATGTGTGTGTGCGTGTGTGCGGTGAGCGTGCGTGTGTGTGTGTCCATTTATACTGTATATATTCAACCTATAAGCTACATTATGTGCAATTAAATTCATGCAGGATTGTATTGTAATGTAACGCATTGATTGGTCCTGCAGCACATATGTATACATTTGAATAGCGCATATACTGTTATTTGCCCACCTAATTTACTGTACACATTTGATATTTAGGAATATCAAGTCGACGTAATTTCGCTCTAAAGTAATATTGGGGGGGGGGGGGGGGTAATTTCACGAGAGACACCAATCTCAATTTAAAAGAAATTCCCAAAATAATTGTTGCCCAATGGTCTAATTGCACAAATAACAAAACAGCTAGAGTTTTTCTTGTTTGTGCTCATCTCAAAGACTTGGAGGGAGCCAGGGGGGTGTAGCAAAGGGAGTCACCTCCCAGTCTTTATCCTTAATAATCATCTGTCAAAACACCCCGCCAAGCAATTTAACATTTGCACACAGATCTGGTAAATAAAGGAGGCTTTCCACCCCCTTCTGTCCCGGAACATGTGCTCCACCAACTCTGAAATAGACCTATAGGCCTGTTTTCTCTCGCGTCCCGAGACAAACACAGATGACATGAAAGCGGACCAACACCACGGTCCCGAGCGCCTTTTGAGAAGATTGCTTTTCAGGACTAAACGCGCACGGCTCGCCTCACACGCATCACGGACCACTCGCTGTGCTGTAGTGTGCACATTCATGGTCCCGAGCAAGGGGTCCTCCTTTTCTGACAACATCAACAAATGGTGCAAAAAGCCGCATTATATAGTGGATTGGATGAGAAATGCTGCTACAAATTAGCAACGAAACCCCCATGAGACCGTGGGTATCCTTGTAGAACGTTCACATTCAATTACAGACCGCCGAGGCTCGGCGCTGTCCCCATTCATTTGGGCCCTTTGTAAGTGGCAGGGACATAGTCCTTTACAAACCCGCCGAGAGAGAGAGAGAGAGCCACACAGGGAGGAGGACCGGCCGTGTGCAGTGTGGCGTGTGAGTGAGGCCGTCACTGCACAATGTTTAGGCCGCCTGGCTGTGTGTTTTCAATATCTCAATCTAAAAAACGCACACATTTCTGACAACAAAAAACAGCATATTTTTAGACTTGTATCGCGCGGCGTTGTAATTATAGTAGCCGACTTTCAAACCAGAGTATATAGTCAAACTTTTGCGCTAAAAGAGAAAGTGATTATATATAAGCTTGGTGTTGGGGTTGGAAGAACAGCAACAACATCTGATGGATTGGATGAACTTAAAATATATTCAGAAGATATTACACAATATAACATGAAAACAAACAGCTCTAAATACATTTACACAAATAGATAGTCTATTTTGTCCCTGCATGACAAGCCTCAGATATAACCCTATATTTAAAACTTAAGGATGCTTATGAACAACTGTGTTAAAGTATATTATTATTATTATTATTATTATTATTATTATTATTATTATTATTATTATTATTATTATTATTATTATTATTATTATTATTATTATTATTATTATTATTGTTAGTATTATTATTATGAGTATTATAATATTTTATATAATCTATTTTAGCTTATAGAATGGCTAAACCTAACAAGGTATAGTGGGCATGCTTAACGGCCGGGACGGGCACCTTTGACATCATCATGGTCAATAAAACTTTCCAATAGCAATAAAAGATTTACGAAAATAATTTTCAAATTCACAAACATTTATTATTCTTGTCGTTACAACAAAAATGACCTAATGAACATTCAGGTGACTCTGTCTGTCTATAGGCAACACATGACACGTTTCACAGATTAAATTCGGTGAAATAGATAGGATTGTTAAGCACAACAGTTAAACAGGGGGAGAGAGGGGGAGAGAGGAGAGAGGGAGAGAGAGAGAGAGAGAGAGAGAGAGAGAGAGAGAGAGAGAGAGAGAGAGAGAGAGAGAGAGAGAGAGAGAGAGAGAGAGAGAGAGAGAGAGAGAGAGAGAGAGAGAGAGAGAGAGAGAAAGAGAGAGTGAGGGGGGGGGGGTAATGCGCTTCTTTATACCAAAAACCACATATGTCCACTGACAACATGAAATATTATCATCACAAATTCACCAGGACACGCATGTATAAGAGAGATCCAGGGATAGTGGAAAATGTTACATTTTGTATCATAACCCCCTTCGTCTCGGTGTGCTTTCTATAAAACCTGAGTTGGTGTTTCTATAGCCTTTAACAACAGTGCTTTTTATCGCCTCACAACGCACAAAACATAGACTAAGACAATATAAATCATAATAAAATAAAATAAAATCTCAATTATATTTAAGAAAATTGGGAAATCATCCCAACAGAGGATAGGTGACGCGTTTAACTTATGTTTTAAAATAGCAGGATATTTTTTGTTACGTGTTTAATTATTTGTTTGCTTGAACGACTGAAGGCCACAAGCCAGAAATGCAGGCCAACAAATTACACACAGCATTTGGGTTACTTTATAATCCTGCGTGCCTCTCTCTCTGCCTTGTGTCTTTTTCATTACTATACATATTTACAAGCCATAAATAAACCTTTCAATTTCTCTCCCCCCCTCACATATAGTTAAGAAGCATATCGGGAGAGACACGACACTCTTATTTCACGAAGGATGTTCACCCTAGGACGACAGAACCACAGTGGGCTTTAATAGAGCCTATAGAGGAGGGGGGGGGGGGTTCTGTTGTCAGTCTTTAGAAAGGACAACTGCTTATATTTGCACTTTTGCTGGAGAATGTCTGACCCTGTGCCCCATGTTGCAGCAATATGTTTTCCTGCGAGAGGTTCAAGTGGCCGGAGGCGAGTGCTGCTGGGGTCAACATGGCCAGGATCTGAGCCTGGCTCCCTGCCTGCGCGCTGTACGGGGAGGCGGCGGCGGAGTTACCTGCGCCGATGATATTGTCAATAGAGAAAGAAGGGCGATTCGGGTGAGTAGTGTCTGTCTTGAGATGCGGCAAGCCGGGCAGGGTCGGGCTCAGTTGAGGATAAAACTGTTTCCGCAAGTCGGCCCCCAAGAGAGACGGCAGCGGGTGCGGCGACGGGAACATCGAGGCCGGGGAAGTCAGGGCGCTGCACGGCGCGCTCTGGAACGGGAACGCGCCACCCGGGTGGTGGTGGTGCGGGTGGTAGGGGTTGTGCGCTGCGTGGAAATTCTGCAACTGCAGTCCATAGTTATAGCCGTACGGGCCATATCCAAACCCGGGGAGGAAGCCCCCGGCGTCCCGGAGGATCTCGTTGTTTTGGTGTCTCTTGAAGCGCTTCCTCCTGCGTAAAAAGCTCCCGTTGTCGAACATGTCGGCGGACTCCGGGTCGAGGGTCCAGTAGTTGCCCTTCCCGGGGTTGCCCGGCTCGCGGGGGATTTTAACAAAGCAGTCGTTCAGGGAGAGATTGTGGCGAATGGAGTTCTGCCAGGCGGGGAACTTCTCTCTGTAGTACGGGAACCTGTTGCTGATGAACTCGCAGATCTCGCTGAGGGTGAGTCGCTTCTTGGGACTCTGGAGGATGGCCATGGTGATGAGGGCGATGTAGGAGTAGGGCGGCTTCACGAGGGCACTTTTGCCGGGCTTGTCTCCGTTCATGGTCCCGGTCTCTGCGCCGTCGCCGCCGGAGCCCAGCATCTGCTCGGACGGACACTCGGAGCTACTGAGACCGGGAGAGGAAACTCTCTCACTCGCGTTCTGGGAGAAATTGTCGTCCGAGTCGTCATTGTCCAAGTGGAAGTCGTGATGGATATATTTCCCGTCTTTGCCAACGGAGATGTCTCCCCCAACCACGTCGATGTCCACATCCTCGGACAAGGCAGAGCTGTCGGACATATCCGCCCCTAAAGTCATCCTTGGAGACCGTCTCTCTCTCTCTCTCTCACTCTCTCACTTTCCCCTCTTCTCGGGTCCCACGCCCGGGTGTAGCCCTGCCGCTCCCGCTCCCGTTGTCTCCCCAAAGCCCCACACCAGACGTTATAGTTTTTATCTCCAATTGTTGAATGAAAACATTGCTAGAATCTATAGAAACACGGCGTTTTGACCTGTGGATTTGGCGATTCCGACCATCCGGGAAGCAGGGCTGTGTGGAGTCGAGAGAGAAACTCTTCAAAGATTCAAGTGCAGGAGGGTGGAGGAAGAAGAAAAAACAAGGAGACGGTCATAAATCAAAGGTTCCCTCCTAAAGGACCACTTGCCTGTTCTTTCGAGACGTGTTCTTAATTCTGTGATCTATTTACGTTATAGGTCGTTTAAAGGCTACTTGTGCAAATCCAAAATACGTATCTTTTACGCACGGGCACGGGGTAAGTATATCCAGCGAGAGTCTCACACTATGCTCCTTCATAGCTCTCAAAAGCTATTTATCCGACCGCGCAGATCACGTGGTCTTTGTGTCACTGTTCCACCAGGAACTAGGAGAGATGTAAGGTGCTGCTGCAGGAGAGAGAGATGGAGTTGGACTCAGACCTATAGTTTGATGTTTGATGAAATGGGACCAAATGATCGATATAGTGAAGATGGTTATAGAAGCTATAGGCCAATCATTTATTTAGTATGTACAAATAAATAAATAAAATCTGCATTATGAGAACATTTCAAATAACTGCTATATCAAAGGACAAAACAATGACGAGTTAAAAACCAAACTATACCAGGCATGCAATCAAGAGATAAATGTAATAATTTATTATAATGTTATTATAGTATTAAGTATAGACGATATATGCTCTTTTTGTAGTCATGGACCATTACCCTATCTGTAGAAAGGTGGCGTACATTTCAACTTGGTATATCTGTATAGGTACGTATATGTCCAATAGGCAGTTAAATTAAACACATATTACTGTATAGGCTAATAGCCTATCTACAAGCATGTATGTTCATAATGACCAAAATTTCAAGTTATTATTATTGTTATTATTATTGTTATTATTATTATTATTGTTATTATTATTATTATTATTATTATTATTATTATTATTATTATTATTATTATTATTATTATTATTATTATTATTATTATTATTATCTCATTATTGTTAATATTATTATCCAAATTGTTGTTGCTGTTGTAGTTGTTGTTCTTCATCTTATTATTATTATTATTATTATTATTATTATTATTATTATTATTATTATTATTATTATTATTATTATTATTATTATTATTATTATTATTATTATTATTATTATTATTATTATTATTATTATTATTATTATTATTATTATTATTATTATTATTATTATTATTATTATTATTATTATTATTATTATTATTATTATTATTATTATTATTATTATTATTATTATTATTATTATTATTAATAATAATCATAAAATCTGTTGTTTTCTTTGGAACCAGATATTCCAAAGTGTATTCAAACCATTAAAAATGTGTATTCAAAATGCAATCCACTACCTGTTGATTATTGATAGGCTATCTTTATCTATTACCAATAATACCCGTAAAAATAATAATAACGTGCCTAAATAAATAAAATCCACGATAATATTATTTATTGGCCAATAATTAAAAAGTTTTGTTTAATCTTGTCGATAAATTCGTATTTAAGTTTAAATAAAATACACGCACGATAGACCTATACACACGTTTTTTGTAATACCGAGTTTATTATTAAAGGCAAAGAGAACGAGGCGAATACAGTTAGCTGAGCTCCTCCTAAGCTTCGCCAACAGTTCCCCCATCATATCTCACGGGTTTTATGTTTTTCTTGTCACGAAGTCATAACATTATCCATCTACATTTTCTGCATAATTCGCATATAGACAAACACAAGGGCATGTCAGCTGCAGCCTGCTCCAATTCGTCTTAGTCATGAATATAGCCGGCAGATGACATGGCCTATGTAATGTGGAGGGCCCATGTGGAACACGACAGGCGGGCATTCCTGTTCATTACGCTGCAGAAACATGGCGTTATTGTAATACATTCACATCAGCACCCCATCCATCTCTGTACGGCTAGATCCGCTCTCTAACCAACACAGCCAGCTCGCCGCAAGACACAAGAACGGAAATACAAGCCTATGGGCGTAATGGTGGCCTGCTCCTTCTGCTCATTCAGTCTCACGTATAGGGCTATATAGGTCTAATCCAATGGTTAAATTGAAGCCAAGGCCAGACCTATACAACAAAGGTTCCAGCGTGTATAGAATTAATATAATCAAAGCCAACAATCTACAGATAGCCTAATGCCAGAGGTATTTTAAACTGCAGGGTTGAATTTTAAATTATTGATTTTTAGACTGCGGATCAATGTTTCCATTTATTTGAAATCGGTCTGAATTGGCAGAGACGGAGACAGACAGACATACCGCCCACTTCAGTGACAATAACAGTCACTTGGAGTTATTTGTCCCTTCATACGCCGAGACTTCCCAGGTCGGTTGTCACGTCAGCTGCATCTGCATGTCTCAAATCGTTGGGCACTGAGAACCAGTGGACAGCTGCCAAGGATGAACGCCAAAGGACCACTTCATCATAACAGTTCTCACAATAGACTCTCTCTCTCTCTCTGAGTCTTTTCCAGATCTGACACGTCTTGAAGAAGCTGATGTGCGGGGGAAACTTAATAATGTGATGCATAGGCTATGACGCTATGTTTGACCTTGATTCTATAGGTCCTATATTATATACGCCACTTGTCTGTCTGATGCAGCATAAAGATCAACCCTTAATAATGGCCAAGATTATCTGGGAGAAATTAAGACCATACTTATACGCATACAAAAAAGTGTATATTTTTACATAAATGCTAATGTTATGATGGCTTCAATCAAATTATTAGTGTAAATACATTTAGCCAAATAGCCTATCAAAGCAATTTGTGTTAACACAATATGTATATTATTCACACAATAAATGACATAATTATATTGTGAACATGATTAATTTAGCTATATTTTACGCATTCATATTATTGATACATTTTCAATTATATTGTATAGGCATACTGCCTATTCACATTGTATTAATTTGTATTTATTATATTAATACAATGGTAGCCTAAGCAAGTGAATAGAATATTCAATAATAATTTAATCAAATAGAAATTTTAAAAAAGTGATTCTGTATGTTCTTGCATTGTGTTTTGTAGCAGGTTCCCATTATATGCTCTAAAATAAATCCTATGCTCTGTTCATGATTCCCCAGCAGTTTGCAGTGTTGAGGCGCCCTCTGCTGTCTGAGAGAGGAAGGTTACATAGAAGTATAGGACAAGCCCTCGGGAAATAGCCAAATAGGGAAGGTGCACTGACGTTTTCAGGGGCATGGTGGGCCAAATAACTACTAAAAAGGTCACTATTATGGTTATAGAGGAGTTACATACTGCATACATGTACATGGATATGGTTATAGAGGAGTTACATACTGCATACATGTACATGGATATGGTTATAGAGGAGTTGCATACTGCATACATGGATATGGACATGGTTATATACACAGTACATTTCGCAGAGTACATTTTACTCAAACTGAGTACATTTTACTCAAACTGAGTACGATTTTACTCAGTTTGAGTAAAATGTACTCAGTTTGAGTAAAATGTACTTAGTTTGAGTAACATTTACTCTGTGAAATGTACTGTGTAGGAGACAGTTACATACTGCATACATGGATATGGTTATAGAGGAGTTACATACTACATGTACATGTACATGGATATGGTTATAGAGGAGTTCCATACTGCATACATGGATATGGTTATAGAGGAGTTGCATACTGCATACATGGATATGGCCTATAAATGAGTTACATACTGCATATGAGATAAGGCTACAGAGGAGTTCCATACTGCATAGGTGCGGCTAGGTGGGGCTAGGTGGGGCTAGGAGGGGCTAGGAGGGGCTAGGTGGGGCTAGGAGGGGCTAGGAGGGGCTAGGAGGGGCTAGGTGGGGCTAGGAGGGGCTAGGAGGGGCTAGGAGGGGCTAGGAGGAGCTAGGAGGGGCTAGGTGGGGCTAGGAGGGGCTAGGAGGGGCTAGGAGGGGCTAGGAGGGGCTAGGTGGGGCTAGGAGGGGCTAGGAGGGGCTAGGTGGGGCTAGGAGGGGCTAGGAGGGGCTAGGAGGGGCTAGGAGGAGCTAGGAGGGGCTAGGAGGGGCTAGGTGGGGCTAGGAGGGGCTAGGTGGGGCTAGGAGGGGCTAGGAGGGGCTAGAAGGGCTAGGAGGGGCTAGGTGGGGCTAGAAAGGGCTAAAGGGGCTAGGAGGGGCTAGGAGGGGCTAGGTGGGGCTAGGAGGGGCTAGAAAGGGCTAGAAGGGGCTAGGAGGGGCTAGGTGGGGCTAGGAGGGGCTAGAAAGGGCTAGAAGGGGCTAGAAGGGGCTAGGAGGGGCTAGGAGGGGCTAGGTGGGGCTAGGAGGGGCTAGGAGAGGCTAGGTGGGGCTAGGTGGGGCTAGGAGGGGCTAGGGGGTCTAGGAGGGGCTGGAAGGGCTAGGTGGGGCTAAGAGGGGCTAGGAGAGGCTAGAAGGGACAAGGAGGGGCTAGGAAGGGCTAGGAGGGGCTAGGAAGGGCTAGGTGGGGCTAGGAGGGGCTAGGTGGGGCTAGAATGGACTAGGAGGGGCTGGGAGGGGCTAGGTGGGGCTAGGAGGGGCTAGGTGGGGCTAGGTGGGGCTAGAATGGACTAGGAGGGGCTAAGAGGGGCTAGAAGGGCTAGGAGGGGCTAGGAGGGGCTAGGTGGGGCTAGAAGGGGCTACAACATCTGAGCTACAATGCAGGTCTACCTGTGAACCCACACTCCAGACATAAGACTGAGGAGATCCGAGATGCATGATAGTCAGAGATCTTGTTCCTCACCTGATATGGAAACACAAATTTTACCTTGGTCTGTGTCAATTTGAATCTTGATCTTTGACCAAATCAAATCAAATGTATTTGTAAGGCCCAACAACACACGTTAATGTCCCCATGGGCTGGACACGTCTTCTTTAAACAAGTCAAGAAGAAACATAACAATAAGTCAAGAACAAAACAAGAACACCATAAGGTCCAACAAATTTAAGATAAATGCAAATAAATGAATGAATGCAAACACTGCAGACATACCCCACGCGAAGGTAAGGAAAAACTCACTAAAACCTAACAATAGGGAAAAAAGCACCACAGGCAATGTGGAGGAGAGAAACCTTAGAAGGGCCATTCAAGGGGGAATCTCCCTTCTTAGATGTCAGTGATAGTATATAGTGTTGCAGACTGACAGTGGTAAGCATGCACTCATGTGTGTAGTGAAACACAGATGAGTGCATGCAATAGCAACTGAACATTTTGAAAAATTAAAGATAGAGCTGATAGCGATAGCAACTGAACATTTTGAAAGATTAAAAATAGAGCTGATAGCGAATCTATTTGAGGCACAGGGGCGGCGCAAAGAGGGTTGCGTCCTCCCCGTCTTAATCACGGGGGGTTAGAGAGTTCCCATGTTTGTAGTGCTGCAGATAAGCAGACATGGGGGGAGATAGACATCCTAACTAAACTAGACAGATTAATCTAAAGGTCAGTCCCCGACCAGATGAGATCAGGGTAGGTTGAAGGAGAGAGAGAAAAGATGGGTCTTAAGCAGGGATTTAAAAGCTTCGACAGAGCAGGCGCCCCTGATGACGGCAGGTAATTTGTTCCACAGGTAGGGAGCGTGGTAGACAAAGGCTCTGTGGCCGGTGGATTTCTTTTTAACCCTAGGAATCGATAGAAGCCCCGCATTTTGTGAGCGCAGAGCACGAGCGGGCGAGTATCGGGAGATGAGATCGGATAGATAGAGCGGTGCAAGCCCATTAAAAATTTTGTAGGTGAGGAGTAGCACTTTAAAGTCAGATCGGGCTTGAATAGGAAGCCAGTGTAGGGCGGACAAAACTGGTGTGATGTGATCAAATTTTCTAGTTTTAGTTAGTATCCGTGCAGCCGCATTTTGCACGAGTTGAAGATTTTTGATGCTTGAATTAGGTAGGCCTGAAAAAAGTGCATTACAGTAGTCCAGACGTGATGAGACAAAAGCATGAATCAGGGTTTCAGCAGACCAATTTGAATAAAAAGCATACATTATTAGATATGACCCCTTGATTATGCATATCAACACTTGACAATAGATTGTAGTCTAAAGTTTAGAGTGTGTGCCACTCAGGAGTGAGTTTTCCACGGTTTACATAATGTTTGATATAATTGCCTTTAACTGTTTTAGGTGCAAGATCTCAGGAGATCGCAATTTTGAGAACTGACCATATTCTAATGATGATGATGATGATGATGAAGACTTTATTCCAGACTCAATGTCCATATTACACATATAAAAACAATACAAAAACAAGGAAAACAACGTAGATTAAAATACATAAAGCCATCGATTCCAATGTTTCCACAAACCAGAGGAGTATGTTTATATTTATGTTTATTAACCCTCAAGTCAACCTTGTCGCAGTTCTGGTCAAAAAGCCCTTTTTTTTTTTACGTGTGTTTGTGGATAGCGTTGGCTAGATTTTATGTATATGCCAAAAGAGTATAGCTCAGTATCACATCTTGGACTCACATTACAATAATCCATGTTTGTTTTAAAAAAACAATCACTATTAAGCGCGTGAACAAGTGTCACACCTTTCACCGTAGTCGCAGAACTGGACAGGTTAGGGTTAGGGGGTTATGGGGGTTAGGGTTAGGGTTAGGGTTAGGGTTAGAGTTAGGGTTAGGGTTAGGGTTAGAGTTAGGGTTAGGGTTATGGTAACCCTAGGGTAACCCTAACCCTAACCCCCTAACCCTAACCCTAACCCTAATTTAAGAAATGGTTAAATGAAAATGAATAAATATTCGATATGTATGGTAAGGACTGAAGTTAATAATGATATTCATGAAAGAAAATTGGAACAATACATGAAAAAGAGATCACAGTTTCGGTCACTAGGGAGACAGGTAGTGGGTTTTTTAAAGGTTGACTCGAGGGTTAAAGGATCCCCATTAGAGACGCATGAAAGAGCCTCTAGTCGTCATGGGATCCTGGACAAAACAAATACAATACAAATGTAGAATTAAAAATACAAATGAAAATAAAACAAATCACTAAAAATGTATACAAATATACAAATTCCCATTATAAAATAAAATCTAACATTCCAGTCAAATTTAAAAAATGCAGATAACAGTTACATACTTGACAAGTTTGCAAGATATCTCTTAATATATTTTAATAATTTTGTTATGTATTGTAGATAAGATGTTTTTCGGCAGAGCATTCCAGAGTGCTATTGATCTATATATGCCAGTGAGTTTGAGAAAATTAAATTTTCTTGTACCCTGTATCGCTTTGTTTGACCTCAGTAATGGCCTATTTTTTTTTTTTTACTCTAATAGTCGACATACATTTAAACATCAAGTTCCTCAGCAGAGCATGGAAGGTGGGGACATTTTTTGTCACAAACATATAGCTTGCACTCGTCCATCTTGGAGGATCAATGCATCCTGCAGTTTTAAAATGGTTGCTGTGCTATAATTACACCAGAGGTGGGCAGTATAAAGCGGAGTACTGTACAATATAGGCTCTGAACAGGCTTATTTTTACATTATCTAACATTTTCGTGCCAGCATATTGGCCTGTGTGCATAGTTTGCAGCACTGGCGCTGCACATCAACATCATCACACATGTCACTCATCAGTGATATTGTGACCCAAATATCGCACACTCTTCACATCTAGAGCGCAGTCAGACAACAAGAAGGAGGGAAACTTTTGCTTCTGGTCCTCCTTAGTTTTCACAATCATAACTACACTCTTGTTAGGGTTGAATTTTATATCATGTTGTATACCACACAGAGCAGCAGTTGTAAACCAGCACTATAGGGGGACAGTATGACTAAATCATCAGCATATATCAGATGATTGATAAGACTCTCCCCCACCATGCATCCATAGTCTTACATTATTTAAGTTTTGTGGAGAGATCACCCATATACATTGAACAGGAAGGGAGACAAAATCCCACCCTGTCATTACTCCATTAAAATGAGCTGACATCGGGCGGCTAAGTGGCGCAGTGTGCAAGGCGCTCGCCACTAGTGCAGGAGAGGCTGGGTTCGAGCCCAGCTCTCGGCATTGCTACCAGCTTGGCTGGTCGTTCATACTAACACAATTGGCAGTGTTAGGGGTGGGAAAGCTGGTGGGTGGGTCCTGGTCGTTGTAAACAGCGACTCCTACAGTTCGGTCGGGGCGCCTGCTCAGCGAGGAAAAGGATCTAAGGGGGGTAGTGTGACCTTCCACACGTTACACCCTCTCAGTGAGAGTCCGCGCTGCCAGGTGAAAAGAAGCGGTTGATTGGCTACACATGTGTCGGAGGAAGCATGTGATAGCCTCCACTCTCCCAGACCGACCGTAGGGGGTAGGTGCGCAGCGACCAGGAAGGGGATTGGAAATTGGCATAACGACTAACATTGGGATGGGAGAAAAAAAAACGAGGAAAAAGGAGGGGGGAAAAGATCACAAAAAAAATTAAAAAAATAGCTCACATCGAGTTACCACATTTAACTTGTATAAGCTGATGGGCATACCAGAATGCTAAAATCCTAACTATGACCTTAGGAACCCATCTTTGGGACAGTTTATGGAACAGTTTGCTATGATTTATTCTATTGAATGCCTTAGAGACATCCATAAAGCATAAGAACATTGTAGAGATATACTTAACTTGGCTACTATTTATTTTAAAGCATAATATGCACATGTCTGTTCCATGTTTTCGTTTAAAGCCAAACTGATTATCACTGGTGAGAATGTACATTTCTGTATTCAATAAGATTCTCTCCAGCACCAGAGAGTATGCTGGCTAATGCAATCGGTCTATAGTTGTCTTTGCTGTTAATTTGACCTGTCTTGTCTTTGATAACAGGCACAACTGCTATCATGGAGTCAGGTAAAATACCATGTTTTAAAAAGCCAGAGAAGTGAGAAGCACAGAGCAAGAAGAGGGATGACCTTACGGCTGGCATGCTTTAAATGCTCAGCAGAACCACAGGCCTTGTTGTTATATAGCTTTATGGCATGTTGGATTTCCTCTGGACGATACGTTCTCAGAGGGGTCTACATCTTCAGGTACAAATGTGTCACTTCTAATACAACAGCTCAAAGTAGTGCTGTCTCCATAACTCAGCAATTGTGTCTGATCCACAGACACCATTGATATTGGATGGCAAGGGAGCTTTGCAATTGTTCATATACTCACTTCTTTCCAAAAGTCATAATAGCTGTTTCCGAGCAAGGGAGTCAGCCCTCATTTAATGATTATGTTACATTGACGATTGGCCATTGAAAGTGACGAGGTAATTCAGGACCCATTCTTTCAAATGAACAGTCAAGACCTGGCAATTGCATTTCTTATTAAGAGATCCAGTAGTAATGAAACAATTACACAAGAAACGTCTTACATCATCAGCGCTTTTGGCTCCAGTGTTCCCTCTCTGTGGAAACATTAACGCAAGAGTTAGGACTATAGAGACCACTGGCTGACATGAAGTTTTGAGCTGAGTAAGACAGTATAGACAGAGAAAATAAAACCTGTGATACTGGCCAGAGAACCTGTAGTGATGTTTGTACAAACTATAGGATCAAATCAGTAGATCATGGGATACTCAAATGGGCGTTTGTTCAAGAGGGGATACATTTCATACAGATTCATACAGACTTGGATAAAAAAAAAAAGTCTATAATCCATGATGCAGTTCAGACGATTCAGAGTTCCCTCAGTTCATGCATTTTGCAATGTGCAATGTTTAATGTTCAATGTTCAATGTTCAATATATGCCCTAAGGCAGATAGAGAGGCCGAACCATGTTGGTGTTTTTTAATTGTTCTAATATGAACTAAGCGAATTATTAAAGCGTTTTTATACATGAAGAGTGCCTGGAACTTCTTTGTTTGTCATATTCATATATAAGAAGTACCATTCTTCTATATTAAAATAATTATTTCACTTGGTTTTATGGTTCCTTCTTCAATAAAAAATAATTACATCAATAGACTAAAATGTGTATATTAATAATGTTTTCTTATTGTTATAATATTATTATTATTCGTACCTACTTTCATTATACTATATCCAACCTATAGTCTATCCATACAACACTGTATAATAACACTGTTTAATAATAACAATGCATAATAACCCTGTGTGTGTATAAACACGTGTGTGTGTGTGTGTGCGTGCGTGCGTGCGTGTGTGTGTGCGTGTGTGTGTGCGTGTGCGTGTGCGTGTGTGTGTGTGTGTGTGTGTGTGTGTGTGTGTGTGTGTGTGTGTGTGTGTGTGTGTGTGTGTATATGCTCAAATGATTTAAACCACTGGCTAGATGGTATATCAACCAGTGCAGGGGCGTATTTGGCACGGGGGACTTGGGAATGGGTCCCCCCCATTTTTTCAGAATGCAGTTAATGTCCCCCCCCCGTCTGACTACCTGTATGCAAAGAGTAGTAGATGGGGGTCGCATTTGCACGGGCCAAGTACCCACTCGCTAAAGTACTCGTCTTTGCATAATAATAGCTCGGGTCGTCCCCTCAGCCGAGGTGTGGTGTTAAAATACGTCATCACATACGGTATAAAGAGAGATAAGATAAGACATTCAGTGCTATGTCCGACTCCTACCTGCGTGCAGCAACAACGAGATGGCACCGTCGCCCAAGAGGAGAAAGCTACTTCTTCAAAGCAAACTAAGTTTTGCTACGCTGTCCGCCCGGAGCTAAACCAGCAGCAGGTGACGACACCACCACGAAACAGGAAGGCAAGTAACAGCATTTTAGCAGATTTTCTTTTTTTAATATAGGCCTAATGTATTTGTCCAGATTGACTATATAGCTATAGCTATTTGCCTGTTTGTTTCTCTTGAAAATAATCATGGTTCATAAGTCCATGATTGATTGATTGATTGAAAAGTTTATTAACAGATTGCAGAATGGGTACAGTACAGTACAGCTCAATACATAAATTGTTAAGAGGATGCAGACCTGAGAAAGACTTTCGTCTTGTTTCCATCAGGGTCCCCCATTTTCAATTCATCATATGACACACACGACATACAGATAGACAGTACTGCTACATCTATACATTTATGACATACCAGATTTTCAAATACAGTACTGTTTGTGATACTAAAAAAATCCAGAAAAAGAGTATACATTTGACATAGAAACTGTGCATTGGAGGAGGTTGTAGGTAGGTGGGGTGGGCTGTACATTGGAGGTGGGGGGGGGGGGGGGGGGGGGGGGGGGGGTTAGGATACAACCCCATTGTAATCATCCTGACAAAATAATGATGAATTGAAAATGGGGGGACCCTGATGTAAACAAGACTAAATTCTACAAGACTATAAATTTGTTATATAACTTATGTACCAGTGCATAAGAGTGATTATGTTAATGTTTTGTACCTGTAATTAAATTTGATTAAAAGTGATTGGTGATAGATAAAGGTGATAGATACATTAAGAGCTAAAATTGTATATTGTATAGTAGTGTTTCTCAGGAACCTAGCATGTATTTTTTTTTTTATCATGCATATCTTGTATTACTGTGTTCATAATTGCTAATTGAAGCACCATATAATAAATGTTCTTTCACCATAAACCTTTCAAATTGTTTATTATTTGTCACAACAATACTTGTTTCTGTATGAGCTCAAAAAAAGTCAACCAACGAACTAGATTCTTGTACCGGATCTCCTCTCTGGTAAACAAGAATACCCTGAAGACTCTGGCAGGAGCACTCATTCAAGGGTACTATGACTATGCTTACCTCATGGTACCAAAGCACCTCAAAGGCGCTTAAAACGTTTATGTCACAAATGTAATGGTAAATGGTAAATGGCTGCTTTTTTATATAGCGCTTTTATCCAAAGCGCTTTACAATTTGTTACTCACATTTTTACCCATTCACTCACACATTCACACACCAACGGCGGAGGCAACATGCAAGGTGCCAACCTGCTCATCGGAGCAATTAGGGGTTAAGTGTCTTGCTCAAGGACACATCAACACGCTGCCCGGGAGGAGCGGGAATCGAACCGGGAACCTCCGGATTGCCAGACGACTGCTTTACCTCCCGAGCCACTGTCGCCCCAGTGTATCAGTACTAAATACCTATATGTCCCTATGCCATAAATGTCATGTATGTTGTGTATTTCATAATGTCTATATGAATTGAAAATGGGGGATCCTGATGGAAACAAGACAAACGTCTTTCTCAGGTCTGCATCCCCTTAACAATTGTATGTATTGAGCCGTACTGTATTGTACCCATTCTGCAATCTGTTAAATAAAGTTTTCATTCATTCATTCACTCAGTGTGTCCGTTTACATGGAGAAATGGCGCCACCGCTTGGAAAAATGCGGTAT
>NW_028172529.1:0-37000 GCF_963971535.1 Notolepis coatsorum
AGAGAGAGAGAGAGAGAGAGAGATAGAGATAGAGAGAGAGGGGGGAGAGGAGAGGCAATAGGTTACAGAGATTCCACCCCGAAGGAGGTGAAAGAAAAGCGAGAGTAATATCTCGGCGCGGGACCCGAGTCTGGGCCGTGAATGTAATATCACGCCTCTATTCAATCAAACCCGAAATGCCGCCGTGGTGATACCCGTTCGATATTTTAAAGATGACTCCGAAAGGTGTCTAGAAATATATATACAGTATGCGAGCGTGCCCCGCAAGGTAGGCCCTGGTTAAAGTGCGGCGTTTCGGAGAGCGACGGCCACGCCCCACGGTCACGCCCGCGTCACGGTTGCGTCTCCATGTCGCCATGTTACTTAACAGCAACGCAGACCAACTCACGGTGTATTTTTTATTGTATCTTCTCTCTCTCTCTCTCTCTCTCTCTCTCTCTCTCTCTCTCTCTCTCTCTCTCTCTCTCTCTCTCTCTCTCTCTCTCTCCTCTCTCTCTCTCTCTCTCTCTCATTGTCATCAGTCAAGTAGGTGTTGCACGACTGATGGAGACTTGTCTGTAGCCTCTTCTCATTACAGCACGGGGAGACAAAGGCCCACCAAGTGTAGTAACCTTTCATGGAGACGGAGGGAGGGAGGCATCCACACAGAGACAACACCTTCATCTACTTGACGTAACCCTATTACCGCTTCCTTAATTTGTCCCGGCGTGACACCTCCCAGCCAAAGAGACGGTTAAAGGAATGAGCTAACAAAAGCTGCGTGGCACGGGAAGATGTGCGCATGGGGGGGGTATAGAGAGAGAGAGCTAGAGAGAGCCATAGGAAAATATATATAGAGAAATAGATATAGAGAGGGAGGGAGAGAGAGAGAGAGAGAGAGAGAGAGAGAGAGAGAGAGAGAGAGAGAGAGAGAGAGAGAGAGAGAGAGAGAGAGAGAGAGAGAGAGAGAGAGAGAGAGAGAGAGAGAGAGAGAGAGAGAGAGAGAGAGAGAGAGAGAGAGAGAGGGAACACATAGTGTATCATTTCTCAAACACCACGTGTTATCTGGAGGTGGCCTCCAATATACTCCACCTAACGGATTGTCCTCCGTCCTACTGATACTTTCTAGTATAGTTTAGGTTTTCATGTCTCTGGTCATTTTTATGGCATGGTGTTATTCACTGTCAAAGATGCAAAGAAAAATCATAATTTATATTCTCCTTTGGTTCATCACAATTTACTCAAGCCTAGTAACAGACACAATATTTCTGTCACTGGGAATACGTTCCCTGATATCCATAGATGTCCCTAGATACCAAGAACATGCAAATGAACTTGTAGAAGTGGAGCAATCTTCCATTTACTTAGGTATGCATTTTTAGGTGGATTTTCAGAAAATAGGGCTAGGGCTTAACAGGTTAACTTTACAAATAGTTTTTGTTATCTTTTCCCCCTTCTTTTTCCGTTTTTCTCCCCTCCCAATGTTAGTCGTTATGCCAATTCCCAATTCCCAATCCCCTTCCTGGTCGTTGCGCACTCTACCCCTACAGTCGGTCTGGGAGAGTGGAGGCTATCACATGCTTCCTCCGACACATGTGTACCCAGCCCACCGCTTCTTTTCACCTGGCAGACTCTCACTGAGAGGGTGTAACGTGTGGAAGGTCACACTACCTCTCCTAGATCCTTTCCTCGCTGAGCAGGCGCCCCGACCGAACTGTAGGAGTTGCTGTTTACAACGACCAGGACCCACCCACCGGCTTTCCCACCCTCTAACACTGCCAATTGTGTTAGTACGACGGCCGGCCAAGCCGGAAGCAACGCAGAGAGCTGGGCTCGATACCAGTATATCCTACAGAGACTTTCTTAACTCACATTTATTCTGATGATCTTCCCGAACGACGCGTTCTCTCCCTCTCTCTCTCTCCCGTTCAGAATTATAGATTTCATGAGCGGACGCTGGGATGTGCAGCCGAGCCGAAGTTGTCTCGGGAGCCGACCGACGTCACGGGATGAGAATGAAAACGCTGTTGCCGGCTTCCACGTTTCGTTCTATTTCACCTCGTTCCGTGAGAACATCTAGTTTTTTTTGTTAAATGGGAAATGATAATATGTTAATAATAAGGAAGTAATAATGTTTGTGTGTCTGACACCCCAGATCACACGAAACGATGATGGTCAGAAAATAACTTACTGCCACATTGTGTGTGTGTGTGTGTGTGTTTAACTGAGTCTTATGTTCCTGGTAAATAAAGGAATGTCTGTTGTTTTATGGAGTCCTGGAGGTCGGGAGCATCTACTGCACTTCCATCCCAGTCAACAGGCTCACCTCAGGGAAGGGGGTGGGGAGGTGGGCCCGTGTGTGTGGTGACCCTTGTCACCTATCTCTCTCTCTCTCTCTCTCTCTCTCTCTCTCTCTCATCTCTCTCTCTCTCTCTCTCTCTCTCCTCTCTCTCTCTCTCTCTCTCCCCTCTGATCTGGGAGGCTGCAGTGGCAGCCACTGGTGTGGGTTCAGCGCCTGAGCGCGGGAGCTGTCTATGTAGAGAGATTAAAGGCCCGTATCGATCCACACAGCGCTCATGCATTTTGCATGAGGGAGACATTGTCAAAGAGGCATCTCAGATTAAAAAAAACAAAAAAACACGCACAGGCACTGGGAGAGGGAGAGTTCCAGAAAATATGCTGAACTCTGTGAAAAATCTTAATGTCGAAGTGTTTTGCATGTAAACTCACTTTAATGTATCGGGTTGCCCATGAACCCTCATCGACGACCCAATAGATTGTCGGTTTTTATGTTACGTACCCCCCTCCCCGACCTTTTTGGAAGGGGGTTTGAGGAGGTTGTAATATTTCATGCTCGAAAAACAAGCCCAAAAATAAAGAGAATAACTGGCAGCCAGAGAGTGTCTAATGGCGGCGGTGAGTCCGTTGGAGAATTCTCAAGTAGAGTGTGAATTATTTAGGATGTGTGGCTTGCGCGGGGAGCAGAAAGCCACCCCACACCCGGCAGCCAGCAACGCTACCAGAGTGAGTGGACAGGAGGAGGATTCACTGCACATCACACCCAGCCTGTTTGAGATCTATATTTCTACAGCTCCTCGGTTTACTGGGGAAGGTGAAAACACTGAGGCTCAGCCTTAAGAAATACAGAGATGGGAATGTCGCCCTATAGGCCTACTGTTGTCTGACATCATGGGCCGATATCGTACCTCAAAAACACTTTTCACCAGTCCGAGAAAGTGTCTTCAGGACATTTATTTGAATTCCTGCTAGTTGGAACAAACAAGACAAGGTGTCTCGCTGAAGACGAAGCACGGAGAAGCCGCCTTGACCCATTTACATTCCTCTCGACGCTGCTGATTATTCAGCATCAGCATCTCACACGGGTCACGCCATGCATGTTTAAAGCCGCGGCCCACGTGTGGAACAATGTGCCTCATACCTATATCCACAATCTGCTCCTCCAGAACTGACTCTACCCATCCACGCCAGTTTGCTAGCAACCCGGCAAATCTCTCCTACCCTCCTACAGCCACTAATACACCTGTCACAGTACGGGGAGGCTTATGGAATTGTCAATCAGCAGTCAAGAAAGCCGACTTCATTACTGCCTACGCCCATAGTCTAAATCTGCAGCTCCTGGCTCTAACTGAGACCTGGATAACTCCCAATAACTCATCAACACCTGCAGCATTATCTACAAACTATAACTTCACTCACACACCTCGACCCTCCAGACGGGGTGGAGGCACTGGCCTCATGACATCTCCTTCATGGGCTTCAAACCTAACACAACTCCCAGAACTGTCACTCTCCTCCCTCGAATATCATGCAATATCTGTCTCTAATCCTTTCAATCTCACCATTGTTACACTCTATCGCCCTCCAGGTCCCCTCGATCACTTCATAGATGAGCTGGACATGCTTCTAAGCTCCTTACCGGAAGATGGTACCCCGCTCCTTCTATTGGGCGACTTCAACCTGCCTGACTCATCTCAGTCGGTCCCAGTGGTCTCCCTCCTACAACAATTTGACCTGACTCCCACTGCCATGCCTCCCACCCACAAAGCAGGCAACTCCTTGGATCTCATATTTTCCCGTAACTCCAGCATCATTAACACCACGGTAACTCCCCTACATGTATCTGACCATTCCTTCATATCCTTCTCACTAACTCTCATGCTTAACCGAAAGGTCTTCACCCCAACTCAAACCGTCTCACTCAGACGTAACCTGGCCTCCCTATCCCCCTCCACCCTCTCCTCTGACATAATATCCGCTCTACCTTTGAGTGACACCTTCTCTGCTCTCCCCACAGAGATGGCAACCTCCACCCTCCTCTCAGCCCTTGCAACCTCCTTTGACAAGCTCTGTCCCCTCGTTGAGAAACCTGCCCGCCGTTCCCCACCCAGTCCATGGCTGACGGATGCAGTGAGAGAACAAAGACAGGTCCTGAGAGCGGCTGAGAGGAAGTATAGAAAATCACGCCTCACTGCTGACATCGACACATATCACAACCTCTTGTTAACATTCTCCAAAACCATTACTAATGCCAAAGCTTCTTTCTTTCACCATAGGATCGAGGCCTCTGCCAAGAATCTTCGCAAACTGCATGCTACCATGTCCTCCCTCCTCACTCCCCCCCCCACCCCCTCCTCCCTCATCTTTTTCTGCCGAAGACTTTGCGATCTTCTTTGAGGAAAAAGTGGAGAACATCCGCAGCTCCTTCTCCCAACCCCCACCCATTCCAAACGCTGAATCGAGAACCTCATCCTTCACTCTGTCATCTTTCTCTCCCATTACAGAAGCCGAGACCCTGACACTGGTAACGTCGAACCGTCCGACTACATGCCAGCTGGACCGGCTACCCTCCCCACTCCTCCAGACCATAGCACCGGACATCCTCCCATTCCTAACTGCAACCATCAACTCCTCACTCAACTCGGGGGTGGTCCCCACCTCCCTAAAACAAGCCAGAGTCACGCCCCTCATAAAAAAACCAACCCTGAACCCCACCGTCATAGCCAACTATCGTCCTGTCTCTCTTCTCTCCTTTCTTTCTAAAACACTTGAACGTGCTGTATCCAACCAACTTACTGCTTATCTCTTACAGAATGACCTCCTAGACCCCAATCAGTCTGGCTTCCGGACTGGCCACTCCACAGAAACGGCCCTCATTGCGGTCACAGAGGCACTTCACTTAGCAAAAGCGAAAGGCCTCTCCTCTGTCCTGATTCTCCTAGATCTATCTGCAGCCTTCGACACAGTCAACCATCAGATCCTCCTCGCGGCCCTCGCAGGAATGGGAGTGGCTGGATCTGCGCTGACATGGCTGACATCATACCTCAACGACCGCTCCTACCAAGTGTCATGGAGAGGGACTCTGTCGGCCACCCGCCCCCTCCGGACGGGTGTCCCCCAGGGCTCGGTCCTAGGACCCCTTCTCTTCTCCCTCTACACTAAATCACTGGGTAACATTATCACGTCTCATGGCTTCTCATATCATTGTTATGCCGATGATACTCAACTCTTCCTCTCCTTCCCTCCCTCAGATATCCAGGTCTCTGAGCGGATCTCGGCCTGTCTGTCCGACATCTCCGCCTGGATGACGACTAACCACCTCAAACTGAACCTAAGCAAAACAGAATTGCTCCACCTGCCGGCCAAATCCTCCCCCCTGACCGACCTCTCCATCACAGTCGAGAATGCAGCTGTGACCGCGTCCCCGACCGCCAAGAACCTTGGTGTTGTCCTCGACGACCAGTTGAACTTCTCTGCTCACATCGCAGCGACAACCAGAACCTGCAGATTCCTCCTGAGCAACGTCAGAAGGATACGCCCCTTCCTGACAAAAGAAGCCACCCAACTCCTCATCCAATCAACAGTCATCTCCCGCCTCGACTACTGCAACGCACTGCTAGCTGGCCTCCCGGCCACTGCCACCAAGCCTCTTCAACTCATTCAAAACGCAGCGGCCCGCCTGATATCAAACCTACCGAAGTCGGCCCATGTCACCCCACTTCTTAGGGACCTGCACTGGCTCCCCATTGCTGCACGTATCCGCTTCAAGGCCCTCGACCTAGCATACCGTGCAGCAAAGGGAACCGCTCCCGCCTACCTCCGGTCAATGGTCTCTAACTACACACCCTCAAGACCCCTACGCTCTGCATCTTCTGGCCGCCTCAGACCTACTCCTATCCAAGCTCCCGGAGGGTCATCAAAGAGAAGCCGCCTATTCTCAGTCCTTGCCCCACAATGGTGGAATGAACTACCCATCCCAGTTAGGACAGCCGAATCCCGTCCAATCTTTCGCCGTCGACTAAAGACTCACTTCTTCAACCATTATCTGAAATGATTAAAAAAATAAAAAATAAAAAAAAATCTAACCCTGACTAACCTTACTGTCATGCACTTGTCCTAATAAACTAACCTACACTGTAACACGCAACACTTGATGAACATTGTTACTCAGCTGATAGAGTTGTACCCTTCTTGCTGTCTTGTCGTACAGAACTTGTAAGTCGCTTTGGATAAAAGCGTCAGCTAAATGACTAAATGTAAATGTAAATGTAAATGTGGAAGAACAGCCCTGTCCTGAGAGCCTCTACAGAACCTCCCCCCCTCTGAGATCTATCACGCTCCTGATCTCCTCCTCCTTGCCTCCTTATCCCCTGAAACAGATACTGTAGTCGGCGGTTAGGAGAGCGGCCCGGACGGGCGGACAGACGTTAGAGCAGTGGTGGAAAGTAACTAAGTATTTTTACTGTCAAGTAATGTCAGTGGATCAGGAGGTAGAGCAGTCGTCTGGTAATCCGGAGGTACCCGGTTCAATTCCCGCTCCTCCCGGGCAGTGTGTCAAAGTGTCCTTTGAGCAAAACACTTAACCCCTAACTGCTCCTGATGAGCAGGTTGGCACCTTGCATGGTTGCCTCCGCCGTCGGTGTGTGAATGTGTGAGTGAATGGGTAAAATGTGAGGAACAAATTGTAAAGCGCTTTGGGTAAAAGCGCTATATGAATACACCATTTAGCATTTACTGTACTTTTAAGGTATTCTACGTGTAATTTTGTGTTACTTTACACAAGTAATTTCATTTTAGGGAACTTTGTACTTTTACTCCACTACATCTATCTGAACCCGTCAGCTACTAGTTCATTTTTTGAAGAAAACGATTTTGCATAGAAAACATGGTAATAATTGATGAAGATGATGTACTTTCAAATGTGAAGCCCTGCCAACTTCAGAGTCATTGAATGCAATCTGATCAGCATAACAGGACCACATACCACTTTAACTTTTAGAGGTCAACGGTTCGAGGCTTGAATCCTCCCAAGCACTGGACTACAGAAAATATCATGTAGAATGTGTATTTTTCATACTTAAGTACATTCGATATCAAATACTTCTCTACTTTGACTTAAGTAGGAATAAGAATGGAAGACTTTTACTTTTACTCATTTAGTACTGGGGATTTCTACTTTTACTTGAGTAAATGAACTGTGTACTTCTTCTTCCACCACCACGCGAGAGACGCATGCCGTATTCCCCCCGATTCGACCCTTACCCCCCACCCCGTCCACTAGCCGGGCCCGCGGCGCTCTGTGCCGAGCGCATCGAGCTCCGTGCCGGGTGTGTCCGGGGTGGCCGACAGCTGCTCCCATTAACACGGGCGCTGAAGTAGAGCGGGCGTCGTTCAGCCTGCTCGCTCCGTGTCCGTCTCGCTGCCAGGCCGCTTCCAGGGTTGTCCTGCGAGCACGTGTCAATCTCACCTCAGCCCGCCCCCCTGCCTCTTCTGGTCGTGCCAAGCGACGTTTTGAGTTAAGATGCTAGATAAAAATAAAAAACAATGCTATCTGTAAATACTTCTAAGCTGATGCAATAGGGAGTTGTAGTGGTTACGTCATTGGTGTTTCTCGCGTGGTCCACCCTCCTTGAAATTGCCATGTATTTCCAATGGACCCATTTCTAAATCGTCTCGTTTAAAACAAATAAAGCATGAACATTGGCATGGTGTACCTTTTTGTGTGTATTCATCCACAATCTATAGCTCAACATGAAGAAATCTGCAATTAATCGTAAAAGTAGCAAAATAACAACGTTTATGAGGAACTACACTTCACTTTGCCGCTGTTGATTGACGTCACCACAGCCTAGACTCCTGGGCCCCGTTCCCCGTACCTGGATAACTGAGTTAGCCGGATAACTTTCGGTGAAGTCTGACTTAAGCCGGACTTTCCGGTTCCCCGTACCTGGATTGTCCAAATCACCATGACAACAGATCCAAAAGTTTGAGCCTGGTCGAAAGCAGGGTTTAAGTTCAAGTTAGCCGGATGAACCATCGCCACGCCCCCGCAAAGAAGTGACAGCCCGTTTCCTGAAATTATTCCCACAGTCTACGATCTGCATTATACCATTCTGAATTACGTTTTTGTGCTCCATTCTTCCAGAGGGGGCTTTTGAAATGTAAAATAGACCCAAAATGCTGATACTAAATTCACTTTGTCCTAAATAATGCACGTTATATATACCGTGGTGCTCGCTCGGTGCGATGTACACATTATGTGGTTATTTTAATTGTAACTGGGATTAAGATGTCTGATGAGATGCGCTGTTTGACGGATTTGAGAAATTGAATGAGCCGTTGACGTCACATTAATGAATGAGGATAAAGAGATATAACTTCATTCAAAATAAAGAATATTCTAAACACGGGTCTCTCGTTCATTAATGTATAAACAATGAATTTATCCCATCTGGCACAGTGGCGCAGCGGTAGTGCTCAATCCTGGCAACCCAGCGACCGGTGTTCGAAACCCTGTGTTTCCAATATAATTTTTTGGAATATAATATTAATGATTATACGCCAAAGTAGCCTAGTTTTAAGTTAAAATATTATAAATCTACATGCATTGAGGATGTCATTCTTTATATAGCTCTCAACGTGCACCAAATAGAATTATTCCTACATCGCAAAAAGAAGGGGAAGACTAGGTTTCGAACCCCGGTCGTCTGCGTGAAAGTCAAAAGAAGAACCTGTTACACCACAGTGGAGATAAGTAAAAGATCGACCATACATCAATCAATGGGAAGAGAGCCGTATCGTTATCCTGTATAACAGTTTAACTAATTATTTTCGCTAGCAAGATCTCATTTGATTATTCAATCCAGCAGGCAAGTTTAAAGAAATATAATCTGATTGATTGAGGTAATGAGGGACTTAGAATTAGCCTATAGATAACGCATTTAACTTGTCGGCGAGGCGATTGAGCCGTACTGCAATATGTTAATAAAGTTTTAAATCAATTAATCAATCAATGCCGCTAGAGAATCAGGATCTCTGCTATCGATACGTGCTGGCTTTTCAACTGGAGCGGCCGCGCGCACTTATCCTGTGTCTCAAGTCTGGCTTGAGTTAACAAGACTGAATCCACCTTCGAGGAACAGGAAAATCCCGGCTTCAAACATCGGGTTAACTGAATCTGGATAATGACATCTTGATCGACTTAGTTGAACCAGGTACGGGGAATAGGGCCCTGGCTGTATTAGGCGACAGGCTGGTGAGTGTAGTTATTTTTTAACGACAAATAAAAAACCATATAACCAGTGTTGTGCTAGTTACTGAAAAATAGTAACTCAGTTACTTTACTAGTTACTTCATTTCAAAGTAACTTCGTTACTGTACTAGTTACTTACACCCAAAAGTAATGAGTTACTGTGAAAAGTAACTATTTAGTTATTTAAAAAAAAATAAAAAAAATAAATTGCTCAAGTCCCATGCCCCATATACTCAAAATCGGTTGATCAACTTGACAGTTTCCATTCACATCACCGAACTCTGCTAAGCAATGTGGTCTAGAGCGTTTCATTATATATTCCCTCCCCACTGTATGTATATTTCTCTCCCACCCACCCACCCCCTCCTAATGTACAGTCCCCTCCCCATCATATGTATATACTCTGTCAGGATCTAGGGGTAACAGTACTGTATATTTGAATACCGCTTATGTCACAAATGTATCAGTACTAAATACCTATATGTCCCTATGCCATAAATGTCATGTATGTTGTGTATGTCATAAATGTCTATATGAATTGAAAATGGGGGACCCTGATGGAAACAAGACAAACGTCTTTCTCAGGTCTGCATCCCCTTAACAATTGTATGTATTGAGCCGTACTGTATTGTACCCATTCTGCAATCTGTTAAATAAAGTTTTCATTCATTCATTCATTCATCCATTCATTAATTCATTCATAACCATCTTGCAGCGTTGTTATCAAAGCATTGCAACGTTAGAATAGTTAGGATATCAATTGTGCATGAAAGGACTATATTTATATTGTTTGATTAGTATTATGAGATTCCCTGGCAGATTTTGTACAGTCAAAATCCGTTGATCTTGAGTTTCAGTGAACACATTGCACTCACCGTCACCAGTCTGCGGTGGTCGAGATGTAACGTTAGTCCAGTTGACTCCAGCAGCCCTTCAAACATGTTCTTTATCTCGTTTCCATGTTGTATATTAATTATCTCTCCAAGTAGTTGCTAAATGGTTTGTTAGTTCGTTATTATTACTGCGTTCTTATTATGTAGATTCATAGCGAGCGTCCTCTTGTTGTTTACTGTAGAGAGCGCCTATTTCTTTCAGAACGTCAGTGGCCAATCAGAAGTGCGAAACCAGAATGAGGCTACGGAAAGAAATAATAATAATAATAATACTTCGTTTTATATAGCGCCTTTCAGTCTACAGTAAACAAAACAAACGCAGGCGAAATAAGGACGCTCGCTATGAATCTACATAAAAAGAACGCAGTAACGAACTAACAAACCATTCAGTAACGTAAGTAGCGTTACTGAATTTCAAAAGTAATGCGTTAGAGTACTAGTTGCGGCAAAAAGTAACTTCGTTTCTGTAACGCGTTACTTTGTAACGCGTTAGTCCCAACACTGCATATAACTAACTTTATTTCAACCAAAAATGCTTAACAATAATGTTAGTGATAGAAGGGAACTCATTTTGTGCAAAAATGGAAAGCTTGTCAATGTTCATGAGGCAGAATTATTACAATAGCCGATAATAAATTTTACCCAATGATAAATCCCTATACGGGGTGGACAGCGCGGGAGACTAAAGTGACGTCATGGACTACACCTCCCTATAGAGGACCTTTGAGTTTGTTCTGAAAACTATTTGCTACACACAGGGATCTTATTTGAATACTTCTTACACAGCGACCCGGGACAATTCCATTCCCAGGGCCTGAACGTTCCTGAGGAATCTATAAAGGCTCGGGGGCAAATCGCACGGGGGGCGAGAAGATCGGGCGGTGACAACCTGAAGCTCCCTGATAACAAGACAAAAGCAATCAATCTCTGATATTCGCCGGGGTGGGAGAACCGGGGATAACAGAGACATTATCGCCCCAACAGCAACAAAGACAGAGATTTCTGCGCCGGGGATGATTAGAAAACACAGAGGTTGGCGTGACACGTCGCTGCCGCGTGGCGGTTTAACAGAACCTGCTGTCATGGCTGGCAAACGATGACGCCGAACACCGATAGAGAAGATGGGACCTATGTGCGTGTGTGTGAGTGTGCATGTGCATGTGCGTGTGTGTGTGTGTGTGGATCTGACGGTTCATTCATGTTTGCCCACATGTGGTGCTTCATGATGTACACACACACACACACACACACACACACACACGCGCGCGCGCGCACACACACACACACACACACACACACACACACACACACACACACACACACACCTCCATGTGTATAGAAAAACACAATTACACGCGGATACATACCCACACGGCCACACGACCAAAACACACTGGCGTAATTATTGCATGTACTGCACTCCCGGGGGGGGGGGGCGTTCCTACAAACGCCGCCGTGGAAAATCTCCCATCAGGATGTAAAGAGTGGAGGTTAGGTTGGTGGGCGGGGGGACGACAGGCCCTTTTACAACATCAGAAATCAAAGCGTTTAAGTAGATTGTACACAAGCACGTCTTGGAAGCTTGATCTTACTAATCTACAAATGGCTTCTTGTTATTAAACTGCTAATTCAGAGGATTAAGGGATCCACGTGAACACAATCCCCTTCACTGCTTTTCCAGGGTCTGCTGAAGGTGGCTTAAATATTAATTAAGCGTGCACATCCACGCGCACACGCACACATATGTTCACCCGTATGCGTGCATGTGCACATACATGACTGCGTGTGGCACCCACGCGCAAGTACAGTACTGTATGTATGCCGATGACCTCCTTCTTTCATCCTTTCTTTCTTTCTTTCTTTCTTTCTTTCTTTCTTTCTTTCTTTCTTTCTTTCTTTCTTTCTTTCTTTCTTTCTTTCTTTCTTTCTTTCTCTCTCTCTCATCCACCTGTTTTTTCAGTCTCTATATCGCTCACGCTCTTTTCTCTTATCCTCTCTGTTCCGTGTGCCCAGTGCCCACCTACCCTGTCTAAAGACACAAACCGCACACAGAGAGAGCTTGACACACACACACACACACACACACACACACACACACACACACACACACACACACACACACACACACACACACACACACACACACACACACACACACACACACACACACACACACACACACACACACACACACCACACATGCCTATTCTCATATAGCAGATAACCATGTCATGCCGATTAATTCTTTTCATTCCTTTTTGGGGGGATTCTCATCACCATTCCTCCTCCTTTCCCTCAGATGCTACTAAATTGTGGTGTGGGAGTCTTTGTGCCATAACTCCAGGTGAGAAACGCGGCTAAGGAAATATCATTCTGTGGATGTGGAAAATGACTTTTGCTTAATGGAACACGGCAACATTTTGGGAAATGAGCTTACCGTCTTCTCCAGAGAGAGACAGGACGATAGATAACAGTTTCCTCTCTGTGCGTTCAGTAGAAAGCTATAGTTTCAAGTTTCAAGTTTCTATATGGCTGCACGTTAGCCTAGCTTAGCACAATGAATGTAAGCGGACATGACCATGAGCCTAGGCATTGTCCAACTAACACCTCTTCCGGAGACTAATCGGTCATGTCCGCTTCCATTCATTGTGCTAAGCTAGGCTAGCAGCCAGATAGCTTTCTACTGAACACACACGTTGTGAGCAGCTGTGCGCAGGACGACAATGGCGATCACCTAGATCAAACTATTGGATATTATGAAAAAGACAAAATGTATTATATGGATGATGATTATGGACGATAATGTGTGTTTCCTAACGTTATATGTATTGATCCTGTTTTGATTCAAGACACTTGGACTCAAAATGAGCAATGGAGTACCTCTAAAAGAAAGGTAAGGTCTATTTTAGATCTACTTTACCGAAACTCCATCATAAAACATGCGTTTGTATGATCGCAGCGTCGGAAAACGCCCCCCCCCCCCCCCGCCATACTATTGTATCCATAGCTATAATATAGAATATACAATAGCTCCGCAAAGATCGTGAAATATCATGAAAATGGTAAAACTAAAAATGCCGCCAGGGAGTACAGATGGGAAAACAGCATGGCAGTCAATGAGTTAAGTGTAATTACTAAATTAGGGGCCTTACCTTTAACCCGTTGTGAAAGGGTTAACCCTTTGTATTGTTGCATTACCTTTAACCCGTTGTGAAAGGGTTAACCCTTTGTATTGTCGCAGTGAAATGGTTAACCTTTTGGTAGTGTGGTAGTGAAATCTTATATCTTAGATTAGCAAACGTAACATAGCAAAGCGAACAGCAAGACAGGTGGGCTTACGAGGTGTAGGAGTTATCGCTCAGTACCAGGGGCAGTTACTGTATAATACGAGTGAATATATTTCTCATTTTAACAACACCGTTCTCCAATAACCTATCCTCTGTATTCTATTAAAGAAAGCCATTATGAACGTAAAACATATCAAATTATTGTGATCTCTTAAAAAGTTTAAATTAACAAGTTAATTTTGCCCGGCTCCCCTTGGTCCTAAAAACGGACAATAAATCGACATGAAGCTTAGAAATTACTGGTCCAATCTGTCTCTGTACAAAAAGGATATTACAGTGAGTTCTTTGTACAGGGAAATTGCTGGAAATTCAATTCTGGGGCCACAGTGAGTGAAGGCGAATGGGGAAACAATTTTATTAAACGTAAAAAAGAGAAATTGCTTAAGTATGTCTCATGAAATGCAATTTAAGATGATTCACAAAGTGTGTGTTAGTGGGATTATAGGACTAGGATCCTGATTGTACTATATCTGCTCAAAATGTGGCGAAGCTATTATGGTGTTGTGCTCTCTGAGAATGCCCACATATTGTGGAATTTTGGAATAATGTTTCAAGTAAAATCGATGGCATGTGTTCATATGCAAGTCAACAGTAAACCCATATTATGTCTGTATTTCAGGATTAGCTCTTAGGTATATACTTGGAGCATGTGTTGGTGTGTTTAGATGTATTGGTCTATGGTGGATTGGTGATGAATCTCCTGATTCTCCTGATTTTGGTTTTAAAAAAGAAAATCCTAAATTTAATCCCACTTGAAAGGTTATCATAACTAAAACCAGATTGGACCGGTTCCTGCAAACCTGACAGCCAGTCTTAATCAGTATAGAAAATGACTTGCAAATTAGGCTGAAGTACATGAATGTAGCAATGGTGAATTGTGATTAGTATTACTGATTTGTATGTATACTGTATATGTTTCTATGTATGTATATGTGTATGTGTGTGTGCGTGTGTGTGTCTGTGTGTGTGTGTGTGTGTGTGTGTGTGTGTGTGTGTGTGTGTGTGTGTGTGTGTGTGTGTGTGTGTGTGTGTGTGTGTGTGCGTGTGTGTGTCTGTGTGTGTGTGTGTGTGTGTGTGTGTGTGTGTGTGTGTGTGTGTGTGTGTGTGTGTGTGTGTGTGTGGTGTGTGTAGACTCATATATTGTGTTGATTGATGATTGATTGAAAACTGTATTAACAGATTGCAGAATGGGTACAATACAGTAGGGCTCAATGCAAACAACTGCTAAGAGGATGAAGACCAGACAAATACGTTTGTCTTGTTTACATAAGGGTCCTCCATTTATCAAGAGCTATTGTATAACTGATGTATTTCTATCTTTGTATTTCCGGTGTCGTCTGTACTTTGTACTAGTTTGTCTCGTGTTTTTGATTTAGAGGAGAAAACGGTGCACATACTGTATGTATTCTCTGTTCACAGTTACCTATTGAAATCGCAACAGTGTGCACTTGAATATGAGAAAATAAGAAGAAACCTAATAAAAACACCGCAGACACAGAGCTTCAGTGTAAAAGAGTCTCCGCCGCCGTCTCCCGGCAGGCTGGCTGAGCTGAGCTGGAGCAGCATGAAAAACTACTCGCAGAAGATCCGATTACCTGACTGTTTCACAGGAATAAGCACTGTAATTTATACTGACCTTTTTAGATGACTATGAATGTGCTGCCTGTGTAATTTTAACAGAGATCCTCAGCAGCTTTGCTGGTCTGGGAACCCGGGACATGAAACCCGAAGAGGCAGATCTAATCGATGGATGATGCCACCAATACAGCCACAACACAATACTAAACAAATACTCACAGACGGACCCCGATGCTATTATTATATTTACTCATTCAAATGAAGAAATGATACATTGCGACGACATCTTATATTTATTTCAGTATTCTGGCCGATACTTACAGTAGACGTATATTCTCTGATGATACCACTTCTACAGAAGGCTAATAACACAAACTAGAAGCATCTTTCTAGCTGTGACAAGTGTTTCAGGATTAGAATTTCATTCCTAATGGGTTCTCCGGTAACGGTTTAATTCACTACCTATGTGATATCAATTCCATTATAATCTCATTAAACTATTGCACACTGAGGTGGTTTCAAATAAATGTGAAACAGTCAAGCGTGCACTCCCCCCTCTAATTGAGCAATACTTTTTACTCATTATTATTGCCCATTATTAAATTAATGAACTTAATGGACTTATTTTCCAAATTGCAAAGACCGCTGGCAACATGTTTTTAATTCCATTAGCCGACATATTGGAGGGAGAGGAGAACGGAAAAAAAAGGAACACACAGAGGTGTGTGTGGGCAATTAGCCTACTGCTGCGACAGATCAACCCCCCCACCCACCACCACCACCACCACCACCCCGCCCCAACTGGTGTCAGCGGGTACATCTTGTCGCGCGACTCTGTCGTGACGACACTCACCTTGTACAGAAAACGTAAGGCGGCGCCGCGTGCAGAAAATAAGGTTCACTGTTATACTGAGTGGCTGTTTTCCTTCGGTCATGACGTGCTTCATCAGTGGGTGTGGGGTGTTTGGGGGACTGGCTGTTCTGGGGGGGGGGGTCCACATGCTTCGAGGCAACACTGTACTTATTGTACTTATGGTATGCCTATTCTTATGTCTGCACTTTCTACATTGCACTACTTTTATTGTCTTTTTAAACCTATTCTTATGTCTTCATGCATGCTTTTATTCTGCCAACTGTATGTTCATTTGATGCTATTTGCTGTGAAGCACTTTGAGCTGCAATCCATGTATGAAAGGTGCTATATAAATAAAGTTATTATTATTATTATTTATATTATTATTATTATTATTATTATTATTATTATTATTATTATTATTATTAATTATTATTATTACATGCTGTGAGTTTGTGTATAAAATGACACTAATGCCTTGTGTTGTTTTTCGACATGCCGTTACACAGCCGCACGCACACGTGTCAGATTTGGATTCTGAGGAAGGCTCTGCCCACGTTTGCCTCTATGAAGTCGTGTGCCTTTATGTGAAGAAGTGTAAAAGGGGACTCATTATCTTGTGCATCAGAGTGAAGCAGTTCTACCTTCCTACTTCCTAAGTGTTTTATTAATCTACTGGTGGCTGCCACTGGCTTGACACAGACTTAATATTCAAGAACTGTGTTGGAAATACGTTTTTAATGTATCATCCTTGATGATTTAAAAAAAAATTATGAATAAACCTAAATAACTTAGAGGAATAGATTTTTTGTGAAATGTAATCTTCCGCTGGTGGCTATGTGAGAGCCATCTGACAAAAACTGCACCGCAAGATGAAGAGGATCCGCGTATCCAAGCGACCGGTGAGTCTCGAGCCGAAATGGCGAGTCTCGATAGGGTTATTGAATTTTAGTTTTTAATTAAAAAAGCATATCACCGCGCTCTCTGTCAAACACCGCCGATCACAGAGCGCCGTCTTCGGTTACGTGTTCATCAGAACATCGGTCAATAAGTGAGTGTACTTTATCAATCAGAGCAGTCGTATTTATTGTATTCTTTCCCCTCTTCTCCTCTGTGGAGACAGGGCTGTCGTGCGGCGCCTCACCCCCGCCCCCCAAAAAGTTTGCAATATTGATATGAGATCTCGGCTCTAAATGTCATTCGATAGCACTTGGAGGAGAAAGTGTCTCGCTCGACGCAAATTCAAACAATCGATATCGATTTCCAAATGACGGCGTGTGACGGGGCCGTCGTTTTCCAGAGAACTTAAAGGAACACGCCAACATTTTGGGAAATTAGTTTACTGTCTTCTCCAGAGAGAGATGTATACCAGTTTCCTCTCTGTGCGTTCAGTAGAAAGCTATCTGGCTGCACGTTAGCCTAGCTTAGCACAATGAATGGAAGCGGACAGTGCCGGTCAGAGGTGTTAGGCTAACCGGAACTGTCCGCTTCCATTCATTGTGCTAAGCTAGGCTAACGTGCAGCCAGATAGCTTTCTACTGAACGCACAGAGATGAAAATGGTATTATTGTCTCTCTCTGGAGAAGACGATAAGCTAATTTCCTAAAATGTTGGCGTGTTCCTTTAAATGTGCACTTCCAAAACAATAGGCTATATATAATACAACTGTTCCTCTGTGAAAGGAGAAAGGACAGCTGCGTCCTATGCCTGTGGATTATGTAACGCACACGCCGTTGGTTCCGTTTTGTTTTGTGTATATGTCCAAAAGTGGCACACACTGCCTCCTCCGTTATAGTCGGGCAAATGCATAATTTAGGAGAGCCGAGACCGAACGCTCTTCTGCGGTATATAAGATAAGCACTACATGATATCAGTATGAACATCAATGGGTAAAACTCTGCTCCCTGGAGAGCGAGAGAGAGAGAGAGAGAGAGAGAGAGAGAGAAAGAGAGAGAGAGAGAGAGAGAGAGAGAGAGAGAGAGCGAGAGAGAGACATGCAGACAGAGAGAGAGCGAGGGAGAGACATGCAGACAGAGAGAGAGAGAGAGAGCGAGAGAGAGACATGCAGACAGAGAGAGAGAGAGAGAGAGAGAGAGAGAGAGAGAGAGAGAGAGAGAGAGAGAGAGAGAGAGAGAGAGAGAGAGAGTACCATTACATTCGGGTCGCCAACCGGTGGATGAAACTCATTCCACTCTCCACGATGTCAGAATTGCTCTGTACATTCTGCGCAGCCCCCAGTGTGATAGCGGGGCATCATGTCAGAAGCGCCACACTTAAAGGGCTTTTAAAGCAGGTTAGCGCGCCGCACAAAGCCACCACCACACAAAGCCATTAGCGGCGGAGGGGAGACGAGAAGAGCTGACCCGGGTTCACACAGGACCCGAGGAGCTGACCCGGCCTCACACACAAGACCCGAGGAGCTGACCCGGCCTCACACACAAGACCCGAGGAGCTGACCCGGCCTCACACACAAGACCCGAGGAGCTGACCCGGCCTCACACAGGACCCGAGGAGCTGACCCGGCCTCACACAGGACCCGAGGAGCTGACCCGGCCTCACACACAGGACCCGAGGAGCTGACCCGGCCTCACACAGGACCCGAGGAGCTGACCCGGCCTCACACAGGACCTGAGGAGCTGACCCGGCCTCACACAGGACCCGAGGAGCTGACCCGGCCTCACACACAGGACCCGAGGAGCTGACCCGGCCTCACACACAGGACCCGAGGAGCTGTGGTTTGCTCAGCCCTCATTGGGAAAGCTTAGCTGAGCTGTGGTGACAACAAGGTCGTGTCGACGTCTATTTTTAGACGCATGGGATTGTTATTGGATGATGTGAGTCTATTTTAAATAATTCACAACCTCCTATTTACCGCGCGGTATATGATTTACCTCCTCTACCGTGTCTGTCAGTGCATTGAAGTAATCCCATATTTAGCAAAACAAACATTAAAGATGATTCGGGGGGGAAGGTTGTCTGTTAAAACTATAAAGATTTTGTGAAAAATTACATATGGTTTAGGACAACATGGATGATACCACATTATTACCCAAACATGTTTACATTTATATATTTAATAATTTTTGGAGCAAAACTAAAAAATGGCTGTGTCAACAATATTATTATACAGCGTTGCGATGGGAATTATTTATAAGCAGAGGTCCAGTCATCTTTATGGGCCGGCCCTTTGCACATGATGAAGAGTGCCACCACGACCGGCACTGAATATTTCTCTTTTTTAGTGAGCCATAACGGGGAACTCTTGGCGGGCGTGCGCGCCACCAGGCCGGCGTAGGAGGAGGCACTAGTGGCCACTCGTACACACAGCAGTCGCGTAACGACCAGGACCAGGCCGAGGCTCGGGGCGCGATGGGAAACCGTAACAGCTGTTACGTGATCAGGATACACGATTATTTTTTAACTGTATTCCAATGCAGTTTACAGGAAGACAAAAGGGAAAAAAAAGACGTAATTAGATGACAGATTTAAAAAAATATGTAAACAGCTAGGGATTCTTTTTCAGGAGTACATTTTAAGAATAATAATAAGAAATAAATGTTTTTAAATCACCCCTTCCCTCTGAACGAACTACCAATTGCCCTGCACCTGTGCTGCACACTACTAATCACAGCACTGGGAAGCTAACGAAGAAGCTACAATGCTCAAAACACGAAGAAGAGTAGGACAGTCAAAGACGAGCTGCATTTGTCTGTGCTTTTGTGAAAACACCCGGCGTCCGGTAACGCGGCCTGTCGGCTTCCCTGGAGGAGGGGGAGGAATGAAAAGTCTAAACTGCTCCTTCGGATCAGTGTTTCCAGGTAGCCTGATTACAAAAGAATTGTGTCGCAGGGGGTGTCCCAAATCCCACTGAATGGGCTGCCAACCGTTTACAGACTCACTCACTCTCTCTCTCTCTCTCTCTCTCTCTCTCTCTCTCTCTCTCTCTCTCTCTCTCTCTCTCTCTCTCTCTCTCTCTCTCTCTCTCTCTCTCTCTCTCTCTCTCTCTCTCTCTCTCTCTCTCTCTCTCTCTCTCTCTCTGCGTCTATATGTGTGTGCATGTGTGCGCGTGTGTGTGTGTGTGCGTGTGTGCGTGTGTGTGTGTGTGTGTGTGTGTGTGTGTGTGTGTGTGTGTGTGTGTGTGTGTGTGTGTGTGTGTGTGTGTGTGTGTGTGTGTGTGTGTGTGTGTGTGTGTGTGTGTGTGTGTGTGTGTGTGTGTGTGTGTGTGTGTGTGTGTGCGTAATTCCCTCTTGTTCTCCTACCTGGGGGAGGAGAGGGAATCTAAAGCTACAGTTATGGACTTTGTGATGATCAGGCTCTGTAGCCTCTACTACATGATTCTATTGTTATGGTTGTGGCCTTTAGGCTACTACAGCTGTTTTGGACTTTACTACATAAATGGATGTTGTGCTGATGGGCTGTCTATAGGCTACTACAGGGACACTTGAGGCATTTGAATTGCCAGGGGAAACCATTAAGGACAATAATTATACACTGCTTGTGATTTTAAGGTTGCCATGGTAATGTTGGTAATACATGTCAGTCGCCTACTGGTGCAGCACACAAATGTCAAGTTTCAAGTTCGTTTATTAGTTGTCACAATAAAATAAATGTACTTTACGGTGAAATGCTTGGTTCTGTATGGGCCCCTGAGAGTGTGCTTCATACAGTAAACAAGTAAGTAAAAAAGTAAGTAAAAGTGGAATATACAATATACAATACAATATACAATCTAAAGTACAGCCACAGAAGGACTACATGATCATGTGTTTCAATGGCTTGTAGATCACCTATTAGGAGCCTGGTGTTGGTTTGGTTGAGGAACGAGGTGTTTTTGTAATGTGGCTCTTTCAGAAATATGTTTTTTGTCAATGTGGCTCCTGAGTTGGCCCAGTCTGAGTGCACTCCCCCAGAGCACCATACATTATGCTTAGCCTATAAGTGGTGGTAGTAAGGGCTGCTGGCTTTGTAGCATTGACGCATTTGTACTTAAAAGTACATTGTCATTGATGTATTTGCTTTTGTCTTTTTCATATTTGGCATTAAATGTATTCCGTTGCAATTACCTATCCTAAAATGTATTCAAAAATGCATTCAGTAACTTACTCTAAGTATCACAATATTAATTATACAGTAACAATCCCAACCCTGCCCACAAGCCACATGAAGCTACACATCCACCTCTCCACACACACACACACACACACACACACACACACACACACACACACACACACACACACACACACACACACACACACACACACACACACACACACACACACACACACACACACACACACACACACACACACACACACACACACACACACACACACACACACACACACACACACACACACTGAAAGGTGCACAGATTATAATGTGTACATGCAATGTGCATGCAATGTGCATACGCACACATGCACACACAAAGATGCAAATACATTAAATGCCATATCCACCTCTCCACACACACACACACACACACACACACACACACACACACACACACACACACACTGAAAGGTGCACCGATTATTTCCTGCAAGCACACATAAACACACACAAAAGCAATCATGTACACATTAGTGCACACGCACATACGCACACATACACACACACACACACACACACACACACACACACACACACACACACACACACACACACACACACACACACACACACACACACACACACACACACACACACACACGTCACACACACACACACCTTGACATAGAGGGAGACCAAGTCTGACATGAGGTGAGATGAAGTAGCGGTTCTCATCATCCAGCCCGTCTGTGTCTGTCTGACCTGGGGGGGGGAGGTAGGCCCGGGGGCGCGGCCCGGGGTCCCAGGCAGCCCGAGTCAGGGGGGGGGGGCCTCCGTGGAGACTTATAAAGGGTCCACCACAATTTACTGGGAATGCTGAGATTGTAGTGTCCGCTGGCCACAGCCTGCCCCCGCTGTCAGAGCGACTCTTATTTGCTTCATTCCCTTTGACACCGCCTCTCGATTAGGGTCATAAATTCCCTGAAATCGGTCAATAACCTATAACACTAATGTCACTCTCCTGCCATTAATTTTACAGCCCGTGTGCCACACTGTTTCTTAGCCCTTTTTTACGTGACAGGGAATTTTATACTCCCTGGGATTGATTGAGAAGAGTATATAACAAGCTTTAAATAGAGCTTTTGCAACTATAAACACACATACAATATATGTATATGTATATGTATATGTATATATATACATATACATTATATACAGTATATATATATATATATATATATATATATATATATATATATATATATATATATATATATATATATATATATATATATATATATACACGTATAAACACACACACACACATATATACATATATATATATATATATATATATATATATATATATATATATATATATATATATATATATATATATATATATATATATATATATATATATATATACTGTATACATACAGTATATACACAGTATAGTAATTTGCCAAATGTAATACCCTTAGTGCTAAAGAATTGTTAACTGTGTGTCAGAGAGGTGTGATTACCACAAAAGCTGCCCCCTGACGATTTTCAGAATTTTGAAGAGTACATGACTTGATAATTCCATTTAAAAAATTGTATATACAATAGTGGAAAGCGCTCAAATCACATTTGTTGCTGGGAGAGAGAGGGGGACAGAAGTGGATTCCTTATCACGCGTGGCAAGTTGCCAGTGGATATGTTTCCGTCATTCTCACTGGGACCTCTCCTCCAATCTTTGGCGTGTGTGAGAGCTGACACTTTAGGGCATATCTATGGCACAGACGTGTTACTGATGCGTGTGCCTTCTGCTCACACTAGTGAAGGGAATGAAGAATCGCCATATGAGACACGCTTATGTAATTATCTACAGTGCAACAGGCCAACCGAGAGAGTATAATGGAAGGGAAGGTATATGGGTTTTGAAAAGCTTTAAAGGCTCACTATGCAGTTTCAAGGGAGGGGGGATTTATTTATCTGCAGTGCATGCGATTAGTTTACAACACATATTTACTAGACATATATTTCTTTAGGATAGAATGTTATGTTGTCAATTCTCGAAACTAAATCATTTTGAACCAATGGGGACATTACAGTAAGTATTGGAGATACTTCCATGCAGGCCCTGTCGTTATAAACATCCAGAGTGAAACAGTCAATTTTCAGGTAGCTTTCTGGCTTCACAAATGGTGATGCAAGGACTCAGTTTTCCTTTGAGGACAATTACGAAGATATGGAATATCACTTTTTACTTTCCTCAGTTCCAAAATGTGTTTCCCCCAAACGACATAGTGAGCCTTCAGACATTATACAGTCAAAACACGCGTTGCAAAAAAAGGAGAGAATTTCACTAAATGTATACCTGTTCTGAGAGAGTCATCTTTTCTTCTCCTTTTTCATCTTTACTTATGCGTATGTGTGTGTGTGTATATATACATATATTTTTTCTTATCAGCTAGTGGTCGTTGGGAGACACTGTAAGACCGAAGCCTTTAAATTGCTGTGGAATAGACTCCTGTCTCCAAGGTCTACCAGACATATACTATGAGCCTGCAGCTTATGTCTTATCTATCAAATCAGTGGCCAATTTCCAGTGATTTCTTATATTATTGATCAGCCTTAAGTATATTTTGTAAGACATCATAAAAGAGGGCAAAACGCTTGAACCTTTGTTCCGGTTTCTCTATACATCATCTTTCTTCTTTTTTTTGTTTTGTTAAATTGAGTGCCATAAGCTCCCCTTAATATTTAATTCTCCTAGACCTTGAGCATGGTGGTGGTGGGGGGGTGAGCTTGCAGCTGTAGGTGAAAGGGGGGTGAGACTTCAACTTGAATGTATTATTCCACACAATAAAGTACCAGGCGGTATATATCTATAACGTTACATCGTGTCTTGTTTGTGATTCACGGTGTACGCCGCGTGCGCAGACAGGCGGGATCACCTCGTGACTATAAACGACATCCGACGTCGACGACAACAACAACAACAACAACAAAATCGCTTCGACTCCTCCGTACTTCATTGTTTTGCAGACGGGTTGTTCAAGCTGCGATCCTTTACTCTCTCATTCTCTTGGAGAAAAAAAAAGAAGAGACCCAATGAACAATGTGGTCGTTAATCACTAAAACAGACTCCCCCCCCCCCCCCCCCCCCCCTCCACAATGGCTGGAGCTGAATTGACGTGTAGCTTCTCCCTCTCTACCAGTCGCAAAGGCAAAATGGCCGCTCGCGGTAACGCCTCGCAAGCCCCTCGACAACCTGAGGCATGGCCATCCAATCCCACATCATTAAGGGCAGAGTCCTTTATTGTGTTGGAAGGCATTAAACGGCGCACTGGCTATAGCCCTGAAGTCACACTCCACTAGGAGAAAACAGCAGAAAAATAACGGCACAGCTGGATAATGACTTTTCCCTGGGAGGCTGACCATGTGTACAAAAGCGCTAATGATAGCAGGTGCAATAAGCGAGAGCGAGGCTTTTACGGCGTTCGGATCTATTTTCCTCAGCTAAACTCGCCAGTGATTTCCCCCGTGTAGGTGTCTTTCTGTAGTTTAAGGAGACCCCCCTCTCCCTCCCTCTGCCCCCCGCCACCACCCCTACTACCACCCCCCCCCCCCCTCTCTTTCTCTCTCTCTCTATCCCTCCCTCCCTCCCTCCCTCTATCCATCCTCTCCCTTCTCCGGTATCTAATCTCTTTATCAGCTGTGCGGCTAATATCAAAGAGGACCGTGGTGTGGAGATTCTCCAAGTAAAACCCCCTGTCGGAGTCTAATCACAATTAGCTGGGCTCTAGACCCATTAGCCCCGAGGGGGAGAGAGCAAGAGCACACAGAATTATTGTTAGAGCTACTGAGACACTAATGATCCCGCAGAGTACAAAGGGAGGGCCTAATTTGGGATTTTACCCCCCCCCCCCCCCCCCCCAAAATATAACTTCCAACTCTCATTCCACTTTGATTAGTGGTTCTTCATAACCACACTGGACTCTCTGAAATGCACTGCAACTCAGGACCGCCGTGGGTAATGCCTATATAGCCCGGGACAAAATTATCCACCGGTTCCCCCCTCGCCGCCTAGAATCATAAGTGGACCATACTGGCCCGGGGCGTCCCCCCCCCTGGCGCCCCCGCTGCAATTACATGGTATATTCAATAACAAAACAACTAGTCAAGACGGGATGGAATAGTTTGAATTTCATTTGTACCAGTGTTAAAACAAGATAACACTTTGTATATTCTACCGGTGCGCCGCTTCTTTCCAAAGGTTGCCTGTTGCCAGCATGTGTGTGGCTCGGAAGTTATAAAACAATTCCATGAAAGTTAACGACTGATTATAACGGCCATCATTGAATCTTATACGAGAGACTTTTTTCGGCGACCATGATTTATACGCAAAGCAAATGCCGCGAGATCTCTCTTAAAAGTGAGTCACTTTGGTGTGTAATATAAACCTTCAAAGAAACGCCTCTTGTTTGATGTCGAGCCCCCGAATTGCGCCGCTCGCCGGAGGAGGCGCAGCGGGGAGAGAGATAGAAACGTCTAAAGTTATTACAGCAGTCAGGTAAGTGTGCGGCGACACGGCCCCCCGTAATGGGGGTGGAGAGAGCCGGCTAGCGGCAGCTAATGAAAGCGTCTCGGGGAGTACTAAAGAGCCTACGTGACACTACTCCTGATGCGGCTGTCTGAGGACACAGATCAATTAATACATTAACAAACGATCGCGAGCACTTCATCTTGCAATATGAAACCGGTGGCCTGGACTTACTGCCCTCCTGCCCAGAATGGCTGATCGGCTCTGCTTCTCTCGACACGCGCGGGGCGGCCGTCCGCTATGAATTTCAACAGACGACGTGACTTGGGCTGATGGATCCTCCATGTTGGTTCTTTAATGCTTCACCAGAGGCAAAGGCCATGCACATGTTTTAAATGTTTGTATTTATAAAAGATTTTACACTGTATCATATTTTGATAACATGTGAAAGGTAGCTTTGAGGTGGGTGGGTGGGGGGATGGTTGTAGTTGCGTACTTAACTGTTATCATTATCTGATCTTGTGACCATGTACATGTCTGTCTAGGTTCTTCTTGTTTATGTATGTTTACTGTGTTTTTTGGAGCTCTTATTATTATCTGCTGTAACATGACATGCTAATAAACTTGACTTGACTTGATATTATGCCATCTACTGAAACTGTATCTCCATCAATTTCACAAGTGTTTTTCTCTTTTAATTCCATTGGTTCCGTTATCATAGAAAATGCACACAAACCAGATTATTTACTTATTATTATTATTATACTTATTATCATTGTTGTGCTAAGGTTGCCGAGTGCCTCCCCGGGTCATATCAGACACTGTTGACGACCTCTTGCTCCAGTGACTCGAAGGGGGCTCCTCCTCCCAAACCCTCGCTGCCCTCGCGCCTCCGGAAGCCACGTGCGAACGAGCCATTAATGTGGGTCAAACATACAGACGTCAGACGGGGCGGCCTGTTCATTCATACTTCAATGAGTGTGTTGTTGTGGGGGGGAGAGGGGGGGGGGGGGGGGGGGGGGCGGCCTCTAATGTAAACCATTGCTCCAACGCAACGCCATATATCCACTCTCCCCCATTACCACCATCTCTGCTTCGACAGCGGGGGCCCTGCGCTGCTAAATTATTCATCACGCTGAGGGGAGGACAGGAACATGCATGGGTTCTCTTCCTCCGTTGCCTCTTCCTCTAATGCAAAGGAACAGCCCGGGTGGAGAGAATGATATACAGGCCGCGTCTCTCTCCGTAGCTCCGTGTCCGTCCGGAAAGAAATGGTTCCCTCTCCGCTTCTTCCAATTTTCAGAGTCGCTGTGTGCGGCGGTCGGGTTTAGCTCGGGTTGCATTCTAGCGGCGACCCAGGCTACCGTGTCTATACTACTGTCTACTGTGTAATATGCTACCATGTCTATACTACTGTCTACTGTGTAATATGCTACCATGTCTATACTACTGTCTACTGTGTAATATGCTCCAATGTCTATACTACTGTCTACTGTGTAATATGCTACCATGTCTATACTACTGTCTACTGTGTAATATGCTACCATGTCTATACTACTGTCTACTGTGTAATATGCTACCATGTCTATACTACTGTCTACTGTGTAATATGCTACCATGTCTATACTACTGTCTACTGTGTAATATGCTACCATGTCTATACTACTGTCTACTATGTACTATGCTACTATGTCTATACTACTGTCTACTATGTAATATGCTACTATGTCTATACTACTGTCTACTATGTAATACTATTATTATGGGTAATATTATTATGCGACTATGTCTATACTAGTATATACTATACTATGCTACTATGTCTATGGTACACGTGTACATATACTATGTACTATGCTACTATGTCTATACTACTATCTACTCATGTACTGGGGGGACCCTGATGTAAACAAGACGAAAGTCTTTATCTGGTCTGCATCCCCTTAACAATTGTATGTACTGAGCTGTACTGTACTGTACCCATTCTGCAATCTGTTAATAAACTTTTCAATCAATCAATACTATGCTACTACACAGTCAATTTCGCAGAGAAAATTTTGCTCAAACTGAGTACAATTACTCAGTTTGAGTAAAATGTACTCTGCGAAATGTACTGTGTATGTCTACAGTATACTATCTACTATCTATTATGTAATATGCCACTATGTCTATGTACTTCTGTACATCTACTATGTACTATGCTACTATGACTATACTACTATCTACTATCTACTATGCACTATGTACTATGCTATACTACAGCTATACTAATATCTACTATGTACTATGCTACTATGTCTATACTACTATCTATTATGTACAATGTACTCATTATGAATTGCAAATGGGGGACCCTGATGTAAACAAGACGAAAGTCTTTATCTGGTCTGCATCCCCTTAACAATTGTGTGTATTGAGTTGTACTGTACTGTACCCATTCTGCAATCTGTTAATTATAGTTTTCAATCAATTCAATCAATAAATCTACTATGTATATATATATATATTTTTATTTTTTTATTTTATGTAATATGCTACTATGTACAGTATATACTACTATCTACCAAGTAATATGCTACTATGTCTATAATACTATCTAGTATGTACTATGCTAATGTGCCTATATTACTATCTAATACGTATTATGCTACTATGTATATACTAATATGCACTATGTACTATGTTACTATGCCTATACTACTACCTATGATGTACTATGATACTATGTTTATACTACTATGTACTATGCATATACTACTATATATGATGTACTATGCTACTATGTCTATACTACTGTCTACTATGTACTATGCTACTACGCCTATACTACTATATAATATGTACTATGCTACTACGCCTATACTACTATATAATATGTACTATGCTACTACGCCTATACTACTATCTACTATGCTAATATGTTTACACTACTATGCACTCAGAGTGAAGCACTCAAGTTCAACACTGCTAAATGAACAATACCACTTACCCTTAGCTGCCAGAGCTGCACCCCTCCTAAATGTAAATGTAAAAATAATATGTCTTAAAGGAACACTCCAACATTTTGGGAAATTAGCTTATTTGCCATCTACCCTGGAGTTAGACAAGAAGATACATACCTTTTTTCTTCTCTGTGCATGCAGTAGGAGTAGGAAGACGTTGGGAACTAGGCTAATGGAGGAACCTACTTCCAGTGACTGACGCTAAGCTAGGCTAATGGTGCACGTCTTCCTACTCCTACTGCATGCACAGAGAAGATAAAGGTATGTCTAACTCCAGGGTAGATGGCAAATAAGCTAATTTCCCAAAATGTTGGAGTGTTCCTTTAAAGCAAGTGAGAATATTTTTAAACGAGTCACACATAACCACTTATCTCTATGTTCTTGGTTTGTTTTGAGAAATCCCTGAAGTGGATAGCTGAGTGGTATATTGAAGTTAAATGATCTTAGTCAATAGGCATGTTTAAAGAAAGAAAATGTGTTGCAGTGAACTTCAAGGCAGGGTCACTGTAATTGGGGTTGAGGTTGGGTCAGAGCAATGGAGGACTTATAATTGCCATAACACCCAGATAAAACTAACTGACTGACTTATTCCACCCAGACTCCTTACCAAAGTCAATAACAAGCAAGTACATGGCTAACAGGTCCAAAAGGAAACAAAACAACCCTGTAAATCATCTGCCTGTGATGGATGTAGAAGATGCTGAGGCTAGCACTAACTGACCATTATGCTAGTAGCAAACAGCATGGCGATCATGGAGGAGAAGCATAAAATGGACCTGGGCTCGACCCAAATTCTGAAAGAGATCTGGGAAGGACACCAACAAATCGCCGCTTGACTTGATTCCAAAAATGATAGAGATCAATATTTAGATTAGATTAGATTCAAATGTATTGTCATTATAGAGCACAAGTACAATGCAAAGAAGGTTGGCATCCAACCAGAGTGCAAATGTAGCAGTAAAGTGCAACATCAATATACAATGTACAGGTGATTAAACTGGGTACAAAATATACAAATGAGTACTACTGAGATGTATGTACAGAGTTGTAGTATAATATGTACAGTGATACAGGTGTAAAGACAGTATGGTAGTAGTCATACTGGCCAGCAGCGTAACTAGTAAGAGTATGATATGTACAGATATAAATATAGAATCTACAGATATGTAAAAGGACTATGTGCAGGTAAATACAGACAGGTGTGGATAGATATGCGTTGAGAATATATATATGATATATACAGCATTTGTACTGTACATGCTATCATACAGAGCTATGTGTTATATGCATGTATATTCAGACAAATATATATATATATATGCTGTAAATATAAAAGTATAAATGTAAATATGTAGAATATGCAGCACTGGTGTACATGCTATTATACAGAGCATAGTATGAGGTGGATAGTTAGGATTATTATTATTGATTACAGTGTAGGGAAGTTGTAGACAGTGAAGTAGACAGTACTGTAGGTAGGTATAAATAATCACAAATCTGGATAAAACCATTAACTGACAGATAATCACATCCACGGAAGACAAACTAGTGGGACTGGACAAAACAAATGCTTCAACTATGAACCACCTTTTTCTCCCACCTCCCAATTTAGTCGCTACGCCAATTCCCTCCTGGTCGTTGCGCTGTCCTACTGTCAGTCTGAGGAGGGTATATAGGGTATATATGCCTCATCTGATACATGTGAAGTTGCCAGCCGTGTCTTTACACCTGACAGCGAGGAGTTTCACTGGGAGAGTCCCAGATCCCCTCCCTACTGACCGACCAGTACGAGTCGCTGTTGCAATGACCAGGACCCATACCCCACCGGTTTCCCACCCATGAAGACAATTGTGTTCGTAGGAATGACTGACCAAGCCAGAGGTACAGATGACACCGGGATTTGAACCCCAGGACTCTACGCATGATCAACTCGAGAAATTGTAGCAGCCGCAACAACATTCAAATCAGAAATCTACCAGATGGATGTGAAAGCACAAACCCTGTGACATGTTTCACTGACTGGCTCCCCTCTACCTTGGGCCTTGACACCATCTCCGACCCCCGTCACGATCGAGCGGATGAACGGGACACTATATTCCCCCAGATCCACCACCTGGTAGGAAACCGAGACTCGTCATAATCAGATTCCTGAAGCATCAAGACAGAGAGAGTGTCCCGCGCGCCGCGGCTTCAAAGGAGAGAAACACCATTCGACACGACGGGAACCCTGTCATGCTATTCCCCCGACGGGAGCCCTGCTGTCGCAGAACGTCGAAAGGAATGGGACCAGGTGAAGAGAGAGCTGATAACGAGAAACATACCCCCGGGCCCTTCACACTCCTCTATCCTGCAATGCAGAGGATGTTCCATGACCAGCCAGAAGCGTTTCTTCAAAACACCCAAAGAAGCTGTGGCATTCCTCCATATACTACGTCCTGGAGGTAAGAGCCTGAATGGTAAATGGTGCATTTATATAAAAGCTTTTATCCAAAGCGCTTTACAATGTGTTCCTCACATTCACCCATTTACTCCCATATTGATTAGCGGAAGCAACCATGCAAGGTGCCAACCTGCTCATCGGGAGCAATTAGGGGTTAAGTGTCTTGCTCAAGGACACTTCGACCTGCTGCCCGAGCGGAGTGGGGATCGAACCGGGAATCGAACCGGGAATCAAACCGGGAACCTTCCGATTACCTGAAGACCGCTCTACCTCCACCTCCTGATAATTGTCTGTATGACATGTAAATGTTGTGAGTGTATAAGTCTGTAACTGTATTTTACGTGTTATGGACCCCAGGAAGAATAGCCCCAGCACTGCTGTGGCTAATGGGGATCCAAATAAACTTAAACTTAAACACTTTCTCCTGTCGCCTGAGCGACTGGTTTGACTACCGATGCTGGTGTAACCTAACTTCAGAGTTATATTTACTATATTTCTGTTGTACTACAATGGTAGAGATTGCTAGTTTAGTTTGTCATTGTTTGTACTCCATCACAATTTTCACTTTTGAGCTCTGTATTTGCCTCTATGCTAATTTGACCCTGCCTTTAATGGGATGCAAAATGGAAGGCCGTAGGGTTAGTATTATCACATTATTAAACCAGCCACCTCTCATAGGAAGGGTGATGTGTTAACCCCTGAGCTGGGTGTCTGTAGCTCCAGCGGTTAGATGGAGGTATCAAACATGCGACTCTATATAGGAAGGGACTTGCACTGTCCTCCATCTACAGGCGGCGCTCACACTGTTGATTTTAATCAAATTCTCGTGGAAGTGCTGTTCTGTTATCTGCCACCGGGAGGCACAAAGCCTGATAGATTGCTGTGACGCCGTGGTCCTGAGAATTGCAGCGCTGATGGGATAGCCACGGAGTGATCAGAAATATACTGTATATACTGTGGCACACAATGAAAAATGTTTATATAAATTTGACATGGATAACTTATGATGATGAGGTTAAGACTAGCTTTCTCTAGGCTTTGGAAAATGTAGGGGAGCAGCCGAGATAAATTGCTGATCGAAGCACAACTTTCCAAAAATCATCTTCTTCTTCTTCTTCTTGTTCTTCTTCTTGTTGATGTTGTTGTTGTTCTTCTTCTTCTTCTTCTTCTTCTTCTTCTTCTTCTTCTTCTTCTTCTTCTTCTTCTTCTTCTTCTTCTTCTTCTTCTTCTTCTTCTTCTTCTTCTTCTTCTTCTTCTTCTTCTTCTTCTTCTTCTTCTTCTTCTTCTTCTTCTTCTTCTTCTTCTTCTTCTTCTTCTTCTTCTTCTTCTTCTTCTTCTTCTGGCTTTTCCCGTCAGGGGTCGCCACAGCTGATCATCCGTTTCCATCTGTTTCTGTCCTCTGCGTCGTCCTCCGTCACTCCCGCTGCCCGCATGTCCTCCTTCACTGTGTCCATAAACCTCCTCTTGGGCCTTCCCCTCCTCCTCTCTCCTGGCAGCTCCATCTCCAGCATCCTCCTCCCGATGTACCCCACCTCCCTCCTCCGCACATGTCCAAACCATCTCAGTCTTGCTTCTCTCACTTTCTGCCCGAACTGCTCAACATGGGCCGTTCCTCTGATGTAGACATTTTCGATTCTGTCCAACCTTGTTACTCCCAGAGAGAACCTTAACATCTTCATCTCTGCCACCTCCAGCTCCGCCACCTGCTTGTTGGTCAGTGCCACTGTTTCTAGACCATACAGCATAGCTGGTCTCACTACCGTGCTGTAGACCTTTCCCTTTACTCTTGCTGGTACCCTTCTATCGCAGATCACCCCTGTCATCCTTCTCCACCCGCACCACCCGGCCTGCACTCTCTTCTTCACCTCCCTACCACAGTCCCCATTACTTTGGACTGTTGACCCCAAGTACTTAAACTCGTCCACTTTTGGTACCTCTACTCCTTGCATCATCACCACCCCTCCGTCTTCCTTCCCGTGCACACACATATACTCGGTCTTGCTTCTGCTCACCCTCATCCCCCTTCTCTCCAGCACATGCCTCCACTTTTCAAAAATTATTACTAATATTTCCCAAACGAAGATACAAGATCATTAAATCATTAAATATTATTTCACAAGCCCTACATTTCCATGTCCCCAAAAATGAACGAATCCCTAAGTATTATAGTAGATCATAATTATTTTAATTAGACAAAAAACATATACGCGAGACAATAAGTATAAGTAGACAATAAGTATAATAATTGCTTAGAACAGTCAGTGATGTTTATTGGCTATAGTGTTTATTTGTATCCCCATTACAGTAGTTTTTACAAAGGCAACATCTACTTTTCCTGGGGTCCAAAGAGCTCTTATGAAAAATAATTATAATTATTCTATTTTCTGGGGGAAGGGCCTTTTCCAAAGCCATCTTACCAAAACTGAACACCAACATCTAAAATGGAAATGGGTAAGTGTAGGCATCTTCATTTAACTCAAAAGCAAGAGGAACGGCCATATCACTACATCAAAAACTACCCTTTTCTGTGAAAATAATATATATATTTCGACCCGACAGGGCGATGTGTGTTGATTAAAGGCATTATGTCCTCTGAAACCTGGACATTTTTGAATGGCTATGCCCCAAATTATGATGACCGTTCCTTCATTCAAGAATGTCTGAATGCTGTGGGAATATATTGATAGGAGGAGACTCACATTTTTGCCATGACCCAGTTCCTGACAGCTCCGCAGACAGTGTAACGGCATGCAGAGACCAAAGCAGCCAGATCTGCACTGGGCCTTTATGAAACATCTAAACCTTAGTGACGCTCGGAGACACGTTCATCCCACAGCCAGTGCCCTGTGAGAATCTAGTCGTGCCCTGTGAGAATTATGTTAGATAGAATAATGTTCTCGCATCTAACCAAATAGAATAGACAATAGAAACTGAATACGTGCCTAGGATAATCTCAGGCCACTGCCCACTGACACTTTTCCTATGTTAAAGGATCACTTCACCCACAAATTATAATTTGTATATCAATCACTCAACCCGTTTTGCATTGAATTCCTTAATATGTTTTTTTCTTTCTCCCATACGAACGGAGCATCCAAAAAAACGGTAGCCAAACCTGATGAATTGAAGTTAATGGCAACTCAGTCTAACGGCAAGCAAAACTATATCAAAACATCCATTTACAAACTCTCACACAACTGGTGCAATATAATCCAAACATACATTTTTGCTAAAACCTTGCTAAAGAAAACATTTCCAGATAAACACTTGGATGTTTTGCTGTTGTTAAACTGAGTCGCTATTATCTTCAATTCATTGGGTATTATGGGTACCATTTTTGGGTTCTCCGTTCACTGTGGAGAATCTTCAGGAACTCAAGGCAATGCGGAGTAATTGATATACAAATAATACTTTTGGGGTAAAGGGGTAAAACACCTGAGAATGTGCAGGGACCATGCATATGAACCCAACTCTGCTATGAAACAAAACGTTTAGATTTTTGATTGGTTCAGGAGAGACCAAATTAAGATATTTTGTCAAACAACTGTGCGTCTTCCCCCAGTAGCTTTGCACAATGAAAGCCTATTTATGAGCACAAATCATTTCCCATACCGATGGCTTAACGAAAGAAACACATGGCTGACATGAATTGGATTGGAGAAGGAAATCCTGCACTTAGAAAAATAACATCACACGGCACGATCCAGAGAGACATACCGAACATCAGTAAACAAAAAAGCTTAAATATAACCTGCTGAACACTTACCGAATAGAATATAAACATCCTTAGACCCAGACAGAGATACTAAGAATTGGGAGAAAAGGGTCTGGCTTGGCTCAATTCTAGAGAAACCAAACAACTGTAACAGGAAAAGTGATGTTAAAATAAGTGTATAAAACTATATCACTGATATAGTGTTTGATCAGTAACATGGGTCTCCCAGTTCCTCCGCTAAAGGATACAGTGGGAAGGGATACCAGAACATGTATTTTGTGCTTACTGCAGAGCGGAGGCACTGGAAAACCCATGTTAGAAATAGCTATTTGACACCTATTCTAACAAAATAATACCAGTTACAGTACCTTTTAACACTACTACTCTTCATTATACACACCGGAAATACCCCGGCGATCTCACCATGATTGATACATTCTTATCAACTATTGACCTACTGAGATTAACACAAGAGGAGGACCAGGAGATAATTCTACTCAAAAATAAATTGAAAAAGCCATCTCCTCGTTGCAATCTAATAAATCACCTGGTTGTATAACTGAAACACAAACACTATCTGATTCATTTTCTATGGCCTTATCTAACTATAAAGGAATTAATCTCTATCTGCATGTCTGTCTGCATCTATCCTCTCCGTCCTTTCACCTGGTCGACGTAACACTTGGCACGTGTATTGCCAGGAACCCAATGGAGTGCAGTGGCGAGTGTGAAGCCGATCATACAAGCGCTTTTTGGAGAAGACTGCAAGCAGCCATACCGCAGTTCTCGAGAGCGCTGCAAGCATCACAACTGGCCCGCTCCGAATGGGAATGCGTTCCGAAAAGCAACGTGCCCCAAACAGGCACTCCCCCCTGATAACCCTGCAAGCAGCAACACTGGGAGCCAGGCAATCATCCCGTTCCGAATGGGCATGCATTCAGAATGGGCACTGCACTAGTTCATGAGAAAGACCCCCAAAAATGGCCAATTACCCTCCTTAATGCAGACTTTAAGATTTTCTATTTTCAAGGCCTTAACCACTAGATTAAATAGGTTTCGGACGACTCAGCCCTGCTGGTCTCTGACAAGAACAAGTTGCAGGTTGAAAAAACCCTCAGCTCGGAACTAGGCAAAATCTGCATATGGCTCGCTGATAACAAACTATCATTACACATGGGCAAAACAGAGTCCATTCTCTTCGGTTCAAATAACAAACTCAGCAAGACCGACGGCTTCTCAGTTACAGTGGGTGACAATATTGTCACAAGGAAAGACGAAATTACCTATCTGGGTTCCATCCTAGAGGAAAATCTTTCCTGTGACAAAATGGCATCCAATGTAATAAAAAAAGTCAACCAACGAACTAGATTCTTGTACCGGATCTCCTCTCTGGTAAACAAGAATACCCTGAAGACTCTGGCAGGAGCACTCATTCAAGGGTACTACGACTATGCGTGCACCTCATGGTACCAAAACACCTCAAAGGCGCTTAAAACAAGATTACAAACATCACAAAACAAACTGGTCAGACTAGTACTTGACCTTACCCCCAGAACCCACCTCACCCCTGCCCACTTTGACAACCTAGGATGGCTTAGAGTAGACGACATAGTACAGCAACTTGCAATGGGCCTGGTCTACAAGATACACTATACGACTAAGGTACCCATGTACATGTCAAAATACTTCCCAAAGGTCAGTGAATACCACAACCACTACACCAGAGGAAGCTCAACAAATCATGTTAAACCCAGATTCGGCTCAAACAAGGGACTAAACACGTTTCGCAATTATGCCACATCAATGTGGAACGCCCTACCCAAAGCTGTAAAGGAATGTGAATCACTACCCACATTCAAAACCGCTCGTAAAGAGCACCTACGGGAGGCTGCAATTCGAAACTGGCCACCGTAAATGCCCAAAACCCCCACCACCTCCTAATAGACAGTCTCCTCCCCACCGCATGTATATATTTCCTCCCCGCCGTATGTATATTTCTCTCCCACCCACCCACCCACCCACCCCCTCCTAAAGTACAGTCCCCTCCCCATCATATG
>NW_028172528.1:0-25000 GCF_963971535.1 Notolepis coatsorum
ATTGTTTGATTAGACCTCTAGAGCTGCTGGGGAAATGGAGGGAGAGAGAGATGGAGATATAGAGAGAGAGAGAGAGAGAGAGAGAGAGAGGAGAGGAGAGAGAGAGAGAGAGAGAGAGAGAGAGAGAGAGAGAGAGAGATATAGAGATAGAGAGAAAGGAGAGAGATAGAGATATAGAGAGATAGATAGAGGGAGAGAGAGATAGAGAGAGATAGAGAGAAAGAGAGAGAGAGAGAGAGAGAGAGAGAGAGAGAGAGAGAGAGAGAGAGAGAGAAGAGAGAGAGAGAGAGAGAGAGACAAAGAGAGAGAGAGAGCATATTTGCAGTACGTTGAAACGTTTTGTTTTGGAAAAGGAGTGAGCTTGCCTGGCCCAACAGCAGCAGACTGATTAATCACATTAGCCCTTTTTGACCCCAACTGCCTCCCATAACTATACAGGAAGCAGAGCGTCCACCCTGGACAGTGTGTTTATACCTTCCCCATCCCTCTGATATGCAAAGCGGGAGAATGATGACTTGACCTGACATCCCCGTGGATGGTGGAATGTATTATATTATATCGTTTCCAATTTTTCTTTAAATAAATGATGGTTTGACATTATAATTTTTTTCCCAGACCAGAACATTATGTTCAGATTTAGAGGGCAGACAATAACACTATGTAACACAACCATCAAATGCACTCACAGCACACACACCCACACGCACACACTCACTTTAAACAAACAACTCACTGCAGCAGCACCCACTTTACCCACTTTAGACACTTAACACACTTTATATTTATTGGTAAAGAATTTGCACTACAACCCTCATACCTCATTACACCTTACTGTAAAGTGTACCTAAATTGTACCTCATCCCATTTCTGCATTGTACTGTATATTAATAATAATGCAGGACCTGTTCAGAGGTCTTTAATTGGCATGCAATTATCCTCAATGTTTAGCGGTTAGCACACACGGTTACACACACACACACCGGAACACACACGCATGCATTGTTCTTTGTAGGATCGCAGATGCGATTCATCTCTGCGATTAACCCATCCCGTCGTCCTTTCCCCCCCCCATGGGCAGCCGGGAGCAGACAGGCGTCAACGTGAGCCGCGCCAGGGGGACCAATCCAAGTGCTCTTGTCCGTCTTCGTCAAGGACGCCACAGCGTTAGCGGTCTTGTTGTTGTGCGTGGTTTTTCCATTGGGTTTATCTTATCGGGGGGGAAACCCTTGCGAGCACAGAGGGGGAGAACATGCAAACTCCACAGACAAAGGCCTGGGAGATACCCCACCTGGGTAACTGGCATCATGGAAACCTGGTCCCCCAAGCGGGAATCGAACCCTGGACCTTCTTGCTGTGTTCAACCACTACACCACCGTGCCGCTATAGTAGTGACAAATGCAAACACTTCAAGGCCACAACTCTCCCAGTCCTTAACCGGCTGTACGTATACGGTATGCTAATTACGACGGGACAGCTGTTTCAATTGCAAATCGCCATGTGGCAGCGTTCATGTCTCTACACTAAAAGACGTGTCGGGAGCTGGAGGCGACCGTTATAGGAGAGCGTTCCGTAGCCGTGCGGCAGGGAGGAGGTGAGCTGTGTCGGTCACCAGGCGAGAAGGGAAGCGGCGCACATACATGTACATGACCTGACGGAACACGCTCTCATCTCCTCTAACGAGACAGATCAACTGCTCACAAGACCGAAGCCTTGTCTCTGTCCCTGTCCCTGTCCCTGGCCCTGTCCCTGTCCTGTCCCTGTCCCTGTCCCTGTCCCTGTCCCTGTCCATGTCCCTGTCCCTGTCCCTGTCCCTGTCCCTGTCCCCTGTCCCTGTCCCTGTCCATGTCCCTGTCCCTGTCCCTGTCCCTGTCCCTGTCCATGTCCCTGTCCCTGTCCCTGTCTCTGTCTCTGCTCTGTCCCTGTCCCTGTCCCTGTCCCTGTCCCTGTCCCTGTCCCTGTCCATGTCCCTGTCCCTGTCCCTGTCCATGTCCCTGTCCCTGTCTCTGTCTCTGCTCTGTCCCTGTCCCTGTCCCTGTCCCTGTCCCTGTCCCTGTCCCTGTCCCTGTCCATGTCCCTGTCCCTGTCCCTGTCCCTGTCCCTGTCCCTGTCCCTGTCCCTGTCCCTGTCCATGTCCCTGTCCCTGTCTCTGTCTCTGTCTCTGTCCCTGTCCCTGTCCCTGTCCATGTCCCTGTCCCTGTCCCTGTCCCTGTCCCTGTCCCTGTCCCTGTCCATGTCCCTGTCCCTGTCCCTGTCTCTGTCTCTGCTCTGTCTCTGTCTCTGTCTCTGTCTCTGTCTCTCTCTCTCTGTCTCTGTCTCTGTCTCTGTCTCTGTCTCTGTCTCTGTCTCTGTCTTTGTCTCTGTCTTTGTCTCTGTCTCTGTCTCTGTCTCTGTCTCTGTCTCTGTCTCTGTCTCTCTGTCCCTGTCCCTGTCCATGTCCCTGTCTCAGTCTCTGTCTCTGTCGCTGTCTCTGTCTCTGTCTCTGTCTCTGTCTCTGTCTCTGTCTCTGTCTCTGTCCCTGTCTCTGTCTCTGTCTCTGTCTCTGTCTCTGTCTCTGTCTCTGTCTGCTGTCTCTGTCTCTGTCTCTGTCTCTGTCTCTGTCTGCTGTCTCTGTCTCTGTCTCTGTCAAATTCAAATTCAAATAGGCTTTATTGGCATGAAATATTAACATACAAACAATAACATATATATTAAGCAATAAAATATCATAATATTAGTAATAACAGTAGAGACAATCAACAAGAAACATATTAATTTACAAAATAGTCACTCGATCGGGTAGTCATTTTTCAAGTGTGGCCACTCAGATACATTTACAGGGCTTGTTCTCTTATATTGTGACAACCATCTACATATTTTGCAGCTAATGCTGTACACTGACTTTTCTCCCCACACATGTATAGTAGCTTTTGGTGATCAGGGAGATGGATAAACTGTGCATCAATTTTGTTTATTTTATCAAATAAGACTTGTCTTAGGTCCTTGTATTTCTCACAGTATAGCAGGAAGTGAGGTTCTGTCTCAATGTCCCCTCTGTCTCTGTCTCTGTCTCTGTCCCTGTCTCTGTCTCTGTCTCTGTCCCTGTCTCTGTCCCTGTCTCTGTCTCTGTCCCTGTCTCTGTCTCTGTCTCTGTCTCTGTCTCTGTCTCTGTCCCTGTCCCTGTCCCTGTCTCTGTCTCTGTCCCTGTCTCTGTCTCTGTCTCTGTCTCTGTCTCTGTCTCTGTCTCTGTCTCTGTCCCTGTCCCTGTCTCTGTCTCTGTCTCTGTCTCTGTCTCTGTCTCTGTCTCTGTCTCTGTCTCTGTCTCTGTCTCTGTCTCTGTCTCTGTATCTGTCTCTGTCTCTGTCTCTGTCTCTCTGTCTCTGTCTCTGTCTCTGTCTCTGTCTCTGTCTCTGTCTCTGTCTCTGTCTATGTCTCTGTCTCGCGGGTCAGTGAACTGAACTGCACAGATCTTCCTATAGTTTCTAGGCGCCACAACATTTAACCAATTACAGGGAAACTAATTATATCTGCCCATCCCATTACCCCCACTTCAGATCAGGGATGCACCGAATATTCGGCCACCGAAAATGGTTCAAAAAGGCACTTTCGGCTTTTGACCGAAAGGGATTTCAGCAACGAAAAAATATCAAAGAACAGGGTTACGTTCGTAACCTAAACGTGTCGTTGTGATCGCATAATCAAAACGCGGCTGCTTCAGTCATTACATGCGCAACGTGTATAACGTGAGCTCTTCAGTCCTGTGTTCTACACCCTGTGAGATAACTCCTCTTGCGAGTCGCGCTGTTTCTATATGTAAACTCTGCGAGCAACACGTCCAATAGATGCGTCTTTAACATGTTTTATATCCTCGCCATTACTATATGCCGTCGCGGTTAAAAACCTTTTTAACTAGGGCGGTCAGGTGGTGTAGCGGAGATTGCGTTCGTCACCAACCCCGGAGACGCTGGATTCGCCTGTTCGAATCCAGCTCACAGCTCCCGGCGTTGTCACCAGCTTGGCTGGCCGTTCACACTAATACAATTGGCAGTATTAGAGGGTGGGAGAAGCTGGCGGGGTGGGTCCCGGTCGTTGTAAACAGTGACTCCTACAGTTCGGTCGGGGCGCTTGCTAAGCGCGGATAGGATCTAAGGGCGGTAGTGTGATCCTTCCACATGTTACACGCTCTCAGTGAGAGTCCGCGCTGCCAGGTGAAAAGAAGCTAAGAGTCATGGGAGATGTAGTAAGTACAACAGTCCTTCCATGTAGGCTAGAACGCCGTGAATTATGACTCAGTAGCCACGACAGTAACACCTGTCTGCTCTTGCTATTCTCCCTCTTGTGTGTGTGTGTGTCTTAATGCAGATCTTTATGCAGTTTTAAAGCACCTTGGCTATGTTCTGAATGCACTTTGTTGTACTGTAGTTATCCTACAGAGAAAAGAAAATGCACTTGACTTGAATGCACATTTTGTTGTATGCAAAGAGAAAATGTTTAAATCGTACAATCTTTCAGCAGTCAGTCTGGAATTAATGTATGCATTCAAAAGTGCTGAATAAATGTTTTATGGACCCATAATAGTGATTATTAATGTTATTTAAGTGAATTTTTGCCATAATCATGTCGTTTGCCATAATCAGGTAGCTGAACAAAAAAGAAATACATTATATATATATATTTATATTAATAATTTTCGGCCTTTCGGCATTCGGTTTTCGGCCAACTGTTTCCTATTTTCGGTATCGGTTTCGGCCAAGAATTTCCGATTCGGTGCATCCCTACTGCAGATCCATCATGTGTGCAAACACACCAGCCAAACGCTAAAGGTCTTTAATTAATATGATTTTTTATGTCACTTGTGTTTAGAGTCTGAAAAGGATCTACTTTTTGACTCATCTCCGGCACTAATATTATAATGACGGCGCACCGTTGAATGAAAGGCTCCCTCTTTGTCTAACTCTGTATAAATAAAGGTTATTACATTGATATAAAAATTTCTTTCAATGAAATAATATGTTCTCTCTTTCTCTCTCTCTCTCTGCAAGTATTCCACCAATTACAAAGCAAACCTCGGCACAGAATGATACCACAATATGAACAACGGCATTGTCTGTCTGTGCAATATGGGATTGTATTAATGTATTTATTTTACTTTAAAAACACACCTGCTCACTGAGAGAAAGTGAGATTGGAGTCTGGCTTTTTAATCAGAGGAGTTTGGTCGATGGGTTTATGGTAGCATAGCAGATACAATACACTGTAGTGAGGCTAGTGAGATGCTTTTAAACTACACAGAGAGGACAAACTAGATGATAAAGTTAAGACTACGCTACACCCAAAAGAAAGTAATATTGAAGTTGCAATATCTGCTACACTAATGATATTTTTGTCCAAACGCAGCCGTGGTATAATGGAAGCAATGGCAGAACAGAAATATGCCCTGCAACAATTAAATTGACAACGCAACACAAGCGAATGTAGTGGTGCATTGTTCATAGTTCATGAATTCTCCAGATTGCGATTTCAAGTCAGAGACATTATGTGAATATGACGGAACTAGCAGCGGCTACATGTTCATATCCAACACAAATGGCGTCTGAGGAAGGCAGTCTGTATTGTCAAGGACACCTCGTCTGACCCACTCTGTGTTATTTTGTTTATGAGAAATATTTATACTTTACATAAACCTGTGTGCCTCTTAAAAAAAAGAAAAAAAATAAAGAAATCACAGACTGTTTGCCCTCCTTCCTTCTGCGAGGCGCTATAGGAATCGTATGCGTGATTACATATGCACGCTGCATTTCTCGGAGACGCTCTCTGATTGGCACTGACTGACGCTCTCTGATTGGCCACTGACGCGTTTGGCCAATCCGTAACGAGCTGTGTCTTTGCCCATTTCCTCGTCAAACAGCCTGCAAACTACCTGCCGTTCTATCGCCATGCTCTAAGACAAACTCTAACCTTAACCAACTTCGAAAGAGTGCCTAAGCTTAACCGTCGAAAGAACTTGCCGTCACGCTCTAAGACAAACTCTAACCTTAACCAACTTCGAAAGAGTGCCTAAGCTTAACCAGTGTAGAAACAGGCGTCGGCCAATCAGAGAGCGTCTCCGAGAAATGCGGCGTGCATATGTAATCACGCGAATCGTATACCCGCCTACTGCCTTCACTGTCTGCTTTACACTGTGCTCATAACTACCTGCTTCTACACATCTACAAATAACACTGAATAATAGCCATGTACAATAATACTGTATATATCATGTATATATTTATCTATAAGCGGCAGCACGGTGGTGTAGTGTTAACACTAGTGTCGCAAGAAGGCCCAATGGAAACGCATGCAGAACAGATCGCCAACACTGTCACGTCCCTGACGAAGATGGACAGGAGCACTTGGATTGGTCCCCGGGGCGCGGCCCATGTCTGCTCCCAGCTGCCCTTGGGGGGGGGAGGGATGACGGGATTGGTCAAGTGCAGAGAGGCATTTCATCGGCGACCCAATGCATGTATGTGTGTGTGTGTGTGTGTGTGTGTGTGTGTGTGTGTGTGTGTGTGTGTGTGTGTGTGTGTGTGTGTGTGTGTGTCGCCCACCTTGCATGTGTGTGTTCATCTGCATGACAAATAAAGACTTCGTCTTCTTCTATATCTACATACCTGTATATTACTGCATTTATTCCTATATACACACACACTGTATATATTTTTACAGTCAGTCATTATATCCCACCTACTCTTATTAGTTATACCACTGTGCCCAGTATGGCTTACTAATATAGTGTACATATTTATACTTGTATTACTGTACATAACATTACTGTATGTACAATAGATTAGCATATTACTCAGTAGCTCCGTTATATATATTACATTTAATCACTTGTTTACATTTAATCACACTGTACAGTATATTGTGAATGCACTTCACTGTCACCTTGCACTCTGGCTAGATGACAACTTATTTCCATTGTACTGTACTTGTGCTGTACGATGGCAATACATTTGAATATAATCTAATGTGAATACAAGCAGATCATGAAAACATGACGCAACTCGCATCAATATTCAGATTCAAGTCCTTTGTATTCAGATTCAAATTCTTTATTGCCTATATTTATTGTAACGGATAATATGACCGATAGGGCATGCTGACCCTCATCTGCACCTTTGTTTACACTGTTTATTTTTCTCTTATTTTTATATTCAGAGTTAATTATAATGGGTCTCATTCCCGAAAATGTTTCAAAGAGTTATTCTGGAAGACTTATCTTGGAACCACTGAAACATAATCAATGACAAGTTCACTCTGAGTCCTGAACGTGCTGGTAATATGGCTGAAAAGGTTGCACAAGGTGAAGGTAAAGTGGCTGAAAAGGTTGCACAAATTATATGATCTGATATCTGCTTGGAGAATGGCATTCTGTCTTAAACTCGAAAGCGCGTTCCCGTTCAGGTCATTTGCATACAAAACAACGCCTCCAGAGTTCCTTATAAGGCATCTAGTGACGCAGCTGTGTGCAAATGGAATGGCGGAAGTGCTTTGCGAGTCTTGTGAGTCGCGTGATTACTAAACCTAGCATCAGTCAGTGCCAATCAGAGAGTGTCTCCGAGAAATGCGGCTAGGTTTTGTAATCACGCTTGCGCGCCATCAAAACTAGATTAGATTAATGTATTGGCATCATATACAGCTCGCACACACACGAGTGCGTGCAGTACTGTATATGAATGAATGAATGAAATATAATATATATAATATAGCCTACGGCGGGCGTAATGAATGAACGCAGTATGGCTTATTATTCCATAATTAAGCCTATAGGCTACTGTTCTGAAGGATCAGATTAAACCGAATATATATATTTATTTATATATATATATTTAATTGTATTTGTATATCCCCTGATATCCCTTGTATATTCCTTGTACAATATGCATTGAATATCCCTTCTAGTCTACTGAACATCCCATAATAGTCTCCATTCTACCATTGGACGAGACCTTGGTGCCAGGTCGCCATACCCCTCAGACCAAGTTCAATCGTACCGCTCAACATGTATGGACAAGTCTTAGTTCCGCGTAGGAATATGTCTACCGCACCACTAATGGTACTATTTATTCATAGTGCGTATATATACTGCGCTATTAAAGTAGAACTTTCTTTTAGTCCAGTTCCTTACCCTCCAACAGAGTGACAGACGCAAAAGCCTCCCCGCGAACCACGTGTGGGCAGTAAGGCCAATTCGGCCCAGTATCGGCATTGAGACATCGTGTATATTAATATTTGAATAGTCATATTTGGCACTATATCGTCGAGTTGGACGTATTCTATTAAGCTAATAATAGTCTATTCATATATAGTGCCTCGTGCGGTAAGAGTTCTATAGTAATCAGCACCCCCATCGTTTCGGGCATCAGCTGCACGCTTATCCAGGGTGGTTGACCCCACGTGAAGCTGCACCCGAGGAGCTCCAGGCCAAAGAGCGAGTGGACCTGTATATTGGATTATTCTACCGACGACGGCTAGCCTTCCCCGGCTTGGATTATGCTTTGAGTACTTTGATTATTCTATGGATAAAGGCCAACACTGCGGTGTGTTGGAAATACCCCCCCCGGAGAGGACGACAGGTGAGACGGCGCTCTGCACAGTGAGGTCGCCTCACGTCTCTCCGTCGTGGACCGGAGGACGCCGGCCACAGAGGGTCCAACTGCATTCATCTGTGGATCGAGGATCGTTGGGCACCGTGTCGCACAACTGTGGACTCTCCCAAGATACCCTCGGCCAGACGGGATCCAGCCAGTGACTCTCTAACCCCCCCCCCCCTCCAGCTGTCCTACAAGCAGTCGGAACCTTCCCCTAGTGTATCCAGCTATATAATCATTCAAGTATCATCGCTATTGTTCCCTAAATATTCCAGGTTGTATATTTGCTTCCTGCGCAATCAGAGATTGGACATTCGATATTGATCTACCTACGAATACTCATTTGCCATAAAAGTGCATACTATTTCAAATCATAAATGTAATTAAGTGATCGTTGTACATACCTTTTGCTATGTATTAAAACTCAAACTAATAGAACAGCTGATCAGAAGGACAACACCCCCTCCCTCCACCAGAGGCTCCAGGAACTCGTCTAGACATCACTCCAGGGCGGCATCCCCTAGCCGAGTAAGCGACCCTGAACTTGACCAACAGACGAGGTCTATACCCCCCGCAGACCCCCTTCCCCAACCGGTCCAAGCGAGACCCAGCCACCGGGAAGGAGCAGCATACACTGCGGAGAGGCTAAATCAGAGACTACAAGCCCTGGATGACCTAACGGAAGACGAAGAGGAAGAGGAGGAGAACCACGCCCGACGACAGCACAGTACTCTACCGCAGTGGTTCCCAAAGTCGGGGTCGCGACCCAAAGGTGGGCCGCGAGCAGCCACGGGTGGGCCGCGAGATGATTAAAAAAAAAAAAAAAAAATTATTTTTTATTTTTTATTTTTTTATTTAAATTTTTTTTGTCAGGCCACTGAACTTAGAAGCAGGCCAGGATAGTGTTTCTAGTTGTATTCTAAAATTATATTCTATTGTATTCTAAAATGTGACTATATGGTTTTATATTAACTTAATAAATAAACAAAAACGAAAAATCTACTTATTTCAACGAACATTTCAAACTAAATAACAGATTATGCACATAAAACGCTGAAAACAACCGAAGCAACAATAGTATTTTAATGAGGCTATTATTATTATCATTATTATTTTGCAACAAGTTAGCCCTCTCATAAATAGCACATATAAATGAATAACTAACTTGAACTAACTTAATAGGATTGAAGTGATATTTGGCTTAAAAAATCGGTCACCTGGCAAAAAAAAAAGAAAAAAAAAGCTAGACAATGTGCATTGGGCCGCGGCTCTCTGACGCCTTATTTTCTGGGCCCCGGCCTGAAAAGTTTGGGAACCCCTGCTCTACCGGACCAGGAGGTCCAGTACAGCCCAGGCTATACCCCCGCGGAGCTGCGCTACAGACCCCCGACGCTATTCACGGGTGAGCACGACGCACGACCCGCACCGAGGAACAGCACCTGGACCAGCGGGCCATGGTACACAGCCGGTACCAGCCCACGCCAAGGAGCAGGAGGAGACTCGCCTAGGAGGCCTCTCCCCCAACGCTCGCCGATGTATCAACAATCCGCGTCATACATTGGCACACCTATGGTACCAGACTTCACCCAGGAGAACCGGGCCCAGTATACGGAGCTCCGCATGTGTCTGGAGACAATGTTGGTGGATGTCATTGATGAACGCCATAAATACGCGATACTACTGAAGCATTTAAAGGTACCCCGCGCGCACAACATAGCGCTCGCCTACGCCACTTCCACGACCCCATACACCGCAGCGCTGGTAGCGTTGGACCAGAGATATGGACGTATATGGGATTACGTGATCCAGGAGATCAGGCACATCGACCGCCTACCCCCAGCAACAGACAATCGAGCACTGGACGACCTGTCCATCAGAGTGCAGTCCCTGGTAGGGATGCTGGGAGCGCAGAGGGAAAAGGGTAGGCATGAACTATACGCCAACTCAAATGTAGAGAGGATCTTGGAGAAGCTACCGCCCGCCCGACAGGAGCGCTTTAGGCGGCAGAGAGACCACCGAGACCCTAATGGCCCCGAACCGAACCTCCTCGATCTAGCCGACTTCCTGGCGAGAGAAGTCAGCAGCTTACGGCTAGATACATTCGGACGGAGCACCCCTGGCTCCAGAGAAGGAACCAGGAGACTAAATGATGGAAGAAGATCGGTGACTGTCATGCACCAATCGGAGTCAGTGCCAAGCAGTAGGAGCCACAGTACCCCCTCAAGAAAGGAGAAGTGGAAGATAGTGTGCCCCTACTGTGAGAAAGAACACTGGCTGTCACAATGTGACTCATTCCCCAAGATGAATGCGGAGGAAGCGAGTCAATGGATAAAGTCCAACAGACGCTGTTTTCGCTGTGCGCGATCACACATGGCAGCCGAATGCCGCTTAAAGAAAAAGTGCAGTCGGTGCGATGGAGCCCATCTGGACATACTCCACGACAGTAACAGACGGCGGCCTCCACCCGCACCATCAAGCAGCAAAGCAAGCGTCATGTACATCGACCCCGCCAGCAGCAGCGGAGCCAGAGTGCTCTTAAAGGTAGTCCGTGTGACATTGAGCTACCAGAATAAAGTCATGGACACTTACGCCGTCCTTGATGACGGGTCAGAGAAGACCCTTCTGCTCGCGTCCGCTGCGGCCCAGCTAGGGCTGCGGGGGAGCGAAAACCAAATGACAATTCGGACAATAAGAAGAGATTTGAAAACGATAAAGGGCGAGAATGTCTCATTCTCTATCGCAGCAAGCGGCCAGCCCGAGCGACGGTACAGGATTACAGACGCTTTCACCAGCCAAGAAATAGGACTGTCGCGGTACACATACCCCGTAGCCAAGCTGATGGAGAAATATGTACATCTACGCAAGCTACCGATCCCACTCATAGACGGTGCTACCCCGACACTGTTGATAGGCTCCGACCATGCAGACCTCATTGTCCCGATAGACCGGGTTCATACCGGACCCAGAGGCTGTCCTGCAGCAGTCGAGACCCGCCTAGGATGGACTCTCCAAGGCCCACTCGCCAAATCTCTCAACCGAACCACAGCCACTAGCTGTCTCCACTCCCGAGTCACAGAGGGAGACACCGCACTCCTGCAGCATGTAGAGAGGCTATGGACCTTAGAACAAATGCCCTTTAAGAACGAAAAGAAAGACATTCGCTCTAAAGACGACATCTACGCCATTAACCTCCTCGAGACGGGAACAAAGAGAGTCCCAGTCAGCGGCGTGTTGAGATACGCCACGCCACTCCTGCGGCGGGAAGGGATGCCTACCTTTCACGCAAAGAAAGACGCCACAGAGCGGTACCTACTAAACACAGAGCGGCGCTTAGCCAAGGACCCCGCCCAAGAAAGTGTATACCGCGCTGAGATTGAGAAGCTCATCACAGCGGGACACGTCACAAAGATTGACATTAAAGAGGCCGACCAGACGACTGAATCGTGGTACGTGCCCCACCACAAGGTTCATCACAACGGCAAAGACCGCATCGTGTTTAACTGCAGCTACCAGATCGGATCCCAAAATCTGAATAAAGAGCTATTGCCCGGCCCTACACTCGGCCCCTCCCTACTAGGCGTACTACTCCGCTTCCGCCAGGACAAGGTGGCTATCAGCGGGGATATCAAAGGGATGTTCCTGCAGGTGAGACTAGTAGAGGAGGACAAGCCCCTGTTGCGGTTCCTATGGAGAGAGAGGCCAGGAGATGAGCACCCAGCCATCTACCAATGGGAAGTCCTCCCTTTCGGAACTACATGCAGCCCATGCTGTGCTACATTTGCACTACAGAGACATGTCGCAGAGGACCCAGCAGCGGACGAAGAGGTCCGACACAGTGTGAAGAACAGCTTCTACGTAGATAACTGTCTACAAAGCGTTTCGACCCAGGAAGAAGCCGAGGCTCTCCTACTTAAACTCTGCGCCTCTCTGATCAAAGGCGGCTTTGATCTCAGGCAGTGGGCCAGCAGCGATCCGCACGTACTGCGCAGCCTCTCCTCCGAGGACAAGGCAGCGAGCAGCGAGACCTGGATGGCCACAATCCCAGGAGAAGCCCAAGAGATGACACTAGGACTAGTGTGGCGCTTCAAAACAGATTCGCTCCACTATAGACACAAACCTCTGACCACGGAGCAGGGAAGGTCGACGGCAATACCGACCACCAGACGGAGTGTGTACAGAACACTCGCCCGACAATATGACCCGTTAGGATGTATACTACCGTACACCACCAGGGCAAAGATGATTGTACGAGCATTGTGGGACAAGGACCAGGGCTGGGACGACCCCATTCCCGCACACCTTGCATCCACCTGGAGAGAGTGGGAGATGGAACTCCACTCACTCCCAGGCGTTAATATACGCCGAAGCTACTTCCCACCCACGGTGAGGCCAGAGACATGTAAAATGGATATACACGTCTTCAGTGACGCCTCCGAGGTCGCCTACGGATCAGTAGCCTACTTGCGGGCCCAAGAAGAGGGGGGAGAGATCTACACAGCATTCATCCTCGCCCGCTCGAGAATAGCCCCACGCAAGCAACAGTCTATCCCACGTCTAGAGCTTTGCGCAGCCCTTGCAGGAGCGCATCTAGCCACGCTCATCCAACGTGAGCTCACCATTCCGGTGCATAGAACAATCCTGTGGTCAGATTCCACGACAGTACTCGCCTGGATCAAATCAGATTCATGCAAATACAAAGTCTTCGTGGGAGTCAGAGTCACTGAGATTCAAGAGTTAACCGGAGAGTTAACCGGAGAAGCAAACTGGCGCTATGTTGATACAAAACACAACCCAGCCGACGTCATCACCCGGGGAATGTCCCTAGATGACTTAACCCGTCGTAACATCTACAGTGACGGACCAGCATTCCTCAAGCTCCCGGAAGGAGATTGGCCCACGCCCACCCCGAGGGAAGCAAGTGACGAGGAGGCTGAGAATAAGAAACCTATGTTCTGTGGATTGAGCACTGTTGTCTCCGCAGACCCCAACATAGACGATTGCATTACCATAGAGAGTGCGCAGCAACGGACATTCCTGCGGCACCACCCAGAGATTCAGTCCCCCGCTGATATGTCAGCAGCTGACTACGAGGAAGCAGAACTGCTTCTACTGCAACGAGCCCAGAGAGACTCGTTCCCCGATGAACTAGACTGTCTACAGGGAGGAAAGCCCGTCCCATCAGACAGCAGATTGATTCATCTGGCCCCCGAGAGTGACACACATACCCTCATCAGAGTGGGTGGTCGCCTGCGGAGAGCCCCCAATTTACCGGATGACATTAAGTACCCGATCGTATTGAACAGCCAACACAAGGTCACAGAGCTGATTATAAAGAAATACGACGAGGATGTACACCACGCAGGAGCAGAGAGAGTCTTTGCGGAGATCAGACGTCGTTACTGGATACTTCAAGGAAGAGAGGCGGTGCGACGCTTCCAGCGAACCTGTCTAGACTGCCGAAAGTGGCGCGCGCAGCCCAGCATACCACGGATGGCTGACCTACCTCCATGTCGCCTCCGACTCGGCGACAAGCCATTCCACTCAACAGGCATGGACTGTTTTGGCCCGCTGCACATAAAGAAAGGAAGAGGCACCGAGAAGCGGTGGGGTATTGTATTCAAATGCATGACCACCAGAGCGATACATATCGAGCTCCTTCCGACCATGAGCACAGACTCATTCCTTATGGCCTTCCGGAAAGGAAAACCGTCTACATTATTGTCCGATCACGGGACAAACTTCAAAGGCGGAGAAAGAGAGCTGAGGGAGAGCTTCCAAGCTATGGGCCCAGAACTTAAGACCCACCTCGCTCCAGCCCAGATTGACTTCCAATTCAACCCCCCAAACGCACCCCACTTCGGTGGAACTTGGGAACGAGAAGTACGTTCTATAAAGACAGCCCTGTACGCAGTACTTGGGGCCCAGACTGTGGCGGAAGAAGTCCTAATGACAGTCCTCACGGAGATTGAGGGAGTATTGAACTCAAAGCCCCTCGGTTACGTCTCCAGTGATGTAGCAGATGTCGACCCAGTCACCCCCAACACCCTCCTGATGGGGCGGCTAGATCCCGCGTTACCCCAGACAATGTACCGGCCTGAAGAAGCGAACGGCCGACGAATGTGGAGGTACAGCCAAGTATTAGCCGACAAGTTTTGGAGCAGTTTCCTACTACACTACCTACCGTCTCTACAGACCCGCCAGAAGTGGGTAAAAGAGAGAGACAATTTGACGGAAGGAACAGTCGTCATGATTATTGACCAGTCACTACCCAGAGCTATGTGGCCGGCTGGCCGCGTAAGCAAAGTGATCACCGGTGCCGATGGCAAGGTCCGAGCAGCTGAAGTACTCGTCCAAGGGCGCATTTACACCCGTCCTGTGGCGAGGCTCATAGAACTGCCCCGACTCCCAGACACAATCGATGATGACCATGACCCTATGACTTTGTGAGTTGACTGACCCTTATAGCGAACCCTTGAGTGGTAGACAGTGCGGTTAATCTGTCTCTGCTTAGCTAATTGGGTTGGGACCAATTAGGGGGCGGTTGTTCTGAAGGATCAGATTAAACCGAATATATATATTTATTTATATATATATATTTAATTGTATTTGTATATCCCCTGATATCCCTTGTATATTCCTTGTACAATATGCATTGAATATCCCTTCTAGTCTACTTAACATCCCATAATAGTCTCCATTCTACCATTGGACGAGACCTTGGTGCCAGGTCGCCATACCCCTCAGACCAAGTTCAATCGTACCGCTCAACATGTATGGACAAGTCCTAGTTCCGCGTAGGAATATGTCTACCGCACCACTAATGGTACTATTTATTCATAGTGCGTATATATACTGCGCTATTAAAGTAGAACTTTCTTTTAGTCCAGTTCCTTACCCTCCAACAGAGTGACAGACGCAAAAGCCTCCCCGCGAACCACGTGTGGGCAGTAAGGCCAATTCGGCCCAGTATCGGCATTGAGACATCGTGTATATTAATATTTGAATAGTCATATTTGGCACTATATCGTCGAGTTGGACGTATTCTATTAAGCTAATAATAGTCTATTCATATATAGTGCCTCGTGCGGTAAGAGTTCTATAGTAATCAGCACCCCCATCGTTTCGGGCATCAGCTGGACGCTTATCCAGGGTGGTTGACCCCACGTGAAGCTGCACCCGAGGAGCTCCAGGCCAAAGAGCGAGTGGACCTGTATATTGGATTATTCTACCGACGACGGCTAGCCTTCCCCGGCTTGGATTATGCTTTGAGTACTTTGATTATTCTATGGATAAAGGCCAACACTGCGGTGTGTTGGAAATACCCCCCCCGGAGAGGACGACAGGTGAGACGGCGCTCTGCACAGTGAGGTCGCCTCACGTCTCTCCGTCGTGGACCGGAGGACGCCGGCCACAGAGGGTCCAACTGCATTCATCTGTGGATCGAGGATCGTTGGGCACCGTGTCGCACAACTGTGGACTCTCCCAAGATACCCTCGGCCAGACGGGATCCAGCCAGTGACTCTCTAACCCCCCCCCCCCCCCCTCCAGCTGTCCTACAAGCAGTCGGAACCTTCCCCTAGTGTATCCAGCTATATAATCATTCAAGTATCATCGCTATTGTTCCCTAAATATTCCAGGTTGTATATTTGCTTCCTGCGCAATCAGAGATTGGACATTCGATATTGATCTACCTACGAATACTCATTTGCCATAAAAGTGCATACTATTTCAAATCATAAATGTAATTAAGTGATCGTTGTACATACCTTTTGCTATGTATTAAAACTCAAACTTTCGATTTGGTACATTTGTGTTGGATCCGTTTATCAGGTGGGAGTGTTCAACATATTCATACCTAGTACTGGGTGGCCAGAGTCTAAAGTACAAGAGGTAGTGGTAGTAAGTATCATATCTAACCATACAGTCAGGGAATTGTACCCCTCAGTTACAGCTACTGTTCATTTGTAGGCGCACACAAGACTTGTTATGGAATATTAATGCAGTCTATTTCCACCGATTAGCTTTAGTTCTTATTTATTTATTTAGTAATTTCAGTGTTGGTGTATAGGCTATATAGTGTATTTCAATATAAGTTTAATTGATTAATGATATATTCGAAGGAATGCAGGTTTATAGCTATATCAACCCCCTCCAATGTACAGTAAATGACCAAGTATGGTTTTGTCAATATTCCAATGTACAGTTTTGCTTGTACAGTGTAAGTCTATCCCCCACCCACCCCTCCTACCCAACCTCCTCCAACAGTTTCTACGTCAAATGTATTCTCTTTTCTGGAATCTTTTTGTATCACAAACAGTACTGTATTTGCAAATCTGGTATGTCATAAATGTATAGATGTAGCAGTACTGTCTATCTGTGTCGTGTGTGTCATATATGTTATGATGAATTGAAAATGGGGGACCCTGATGTAAACAAGATGAAATTCTTTATCTGGTCTGCATCCCCTTATGTAATTGATTATGATTAAGTAATTAATTCCAAGGAGGCCTGTAGCGTTGACGTGAAGGAATCACTATGAGAACACAGTCTGTCAAGTTATAATGAAATTTTAAATTAGTCAATCAATCATGAGATTTGATCGTGGCTGAGAGCAGATTTAAGAGTGCTCCTCAGCACTCTTAAATCTGCTCTCAGCCACGATCAAATCTGATCTCAGGAAAATTTGGGGACTCTCACTCCCAGCCCTAATATGTCTTAAATGGGCCGAAATCTGGCTAAGACGAAATTTTTTGTCGTAACTTCGTTCGGGAATGAGACCCATTGTTTATTTGTTCTCATATTTCTATATTCAGATCAAATTTTATTTATAAAAAGAAAAAGAAAAATCAATAAAGGAATATCTTATCTTATCTCATCACCCTGCCAGCACATTCTGAGAGCTGATGTATCCAACAATGTGCTCACCGCATTCCACTTAAGGCTATCGTCGGAGGATATATTTTGAAAAGACTGTCGCTTATAATTAGTTGCTTATTATGTGAGTGTGAGTGCATTCAGGGACGTGCACAGGACTTTAGAGGGGCAGGTGCTCAAAGGCTAAAAAGGGCACAACACTTGTGTGTATTTAGTAAGCGAGCGCGCGTAGCGCGCGAGCACGATTTTTAAGGGCCCTTTTCGGGCGGGGGGCCCCCTTTTTATGCTTTTTGGGGGGTTTTGGTGATCAAATATTGAATATTGAACTATAATAATCAGTGCAGGAGCTCACTTATCCTTGAAAGACACTTTTATCACTGACTTAAAAGGCCCATACATCTCCATAAATGTTCAGGGGGGAGGGAATAAGTGCTTACCCTACAGACCCCAAGAAGTGCTGTATATTCTGTATTGTTTAATATAAATGCATTTTTTATTCCAATCCCGATTTGTATTTGAGATTCCCAAATCCCATCGGACTTGACTTCTTTGTGTCCCTCAATGAGTGTAATACCAGCATTCAACAGCGGTTTCTATCATGATCATCATCACCACCCACGCTATGCATAAAATATATAGGTCCGGGGAGAGGCATGCTGAGGAGACCGTGCAAACTGCAATGGAATATGGGGCATCTCTCTCTCTTTACCTAATATTTTTATTCTATCCTGACATTTTTCAGTTGGAAGGGCAGTCTATATGCGTAACAGTAAAAAAAAAAAAAAAAAAAAAAAAAATTATTTTTATTTTTTTTCAAAAAGGGCACTTTTTTGATGAGGCTCAAAAAGGCAGGTGCTCAGGCACCCCTTGGCCTCTATGTGTGCACGTGCCTGAGTGCATTCATTAGCAAACGAGGCTTATATACGAATACCAACCTTGAACAGTGGACAGTAAGAAAGCCCGAGCTGAGCAGACGTGTGTGTTCTTGGACTTGATAGGCTAACAGGGAAAAATAGAAGAAAAGCTGTCAGGTTAAACAAGGTTTCTTTTTCTCAAGTAGTATGAAAAATAAAGGCTCGCACAGAGTCGGGCGGAACGCGTGTGGACCGCACTGCACGCGGCACGTCGTTTGAGGTTTCATAGTCGAGCGTACAGAACCAATTTGATATGAATTAGAATGGATGACGATTAGCGATAGTAAAACTAAATGTAGCGTCATCTACCTGCCAACGTTTTACCCGACCAATCCTACCCAGTGGCGACGTCGTTTCAGTAAAAGCCAAGGTATGGCAATGAGGGAGGGTGGGGGTGGAGGGGGTGAATGGTGGATTTTTTGGTCAAATCAGTTGTGCAAGGCGGCTGGGTGGCACAGGGGAGATTGCGCTCGTCACCAATGCTAGATACTCCGGTCTCGAATCCGGGTGTCAGCATTGCCTCCGGCTTTGGCCAGCCGTCATACTAACTCGTTTGGCTGAGTTAGCGGGAGGGAAGTCGATGGGGTGGTAATCTGGCGTTGTGGACAGCGACTCCTACAGGTCAGGTCAGGGCGCCTGCACAGCGAAAGACAGGAAGTGGTGAAGGCAGCGTGACCTCCCACGCGTTACACTTCACCAATGAGAGTCCGCGCTGTCAGGTGAAAAGAGAGCCGCTGGCTGTCTCCACATGTGTCGGAGGAAGCATGTGGTAGACCTCAGGGCTCCCTAGACCGACCAGTAGGGGGCACATGCGCACAACAACCAGGTAGGGGAGGGGGGAATTGGCATAACGACTAAATTGGGATGGGAGGAAAAGCACAGAAAATCAGACGGAGAAAAAAAAAAGAAAAAAATAATCAGTTGTGCAATAGTCACTTTTGGTGAATTGCTTCTATACAATTCACTTATATGACATTTAGGTATGACACAGGACTACAAAAGCATTTATTATGTAAATGTGTCAACCGACTAAAAGCAGGGAACCACGATATTTTGCATACAAATTATGCTGAGCAGAATGTAATATCATAACTGTCTTTTCACAATTTTCCTTAGGTACGGTTTTGAGGTGTGTGTTCAACAGAATGTAGTATCAAAAACACGTTCACAAAAAGTATGGGTTGCTGAATGCTGAACTGCACTGTTATAATCACTAAGCCAGGGGTTCTCAAAGTTTTTTATACCACGACCCCATTTGATTTAGAATTTTTTTTGCCGACCCCACACTTAATGTATCGCGTCATTTCAACATGGAAATAAGGAATATCAGAATAAAAGCACACGATAAGCTTGTCACACGAAAGACGAATTACCCCAAAATCTCCGCTGATTAACCTGGAGTGTCACTAACAGAGTTTCGTAATCCAGCTCATTATCAGCACATTTCTCTGCCAATGGGTTGTTTTTGACTGCAAGGAAAATCTGCGCTTCTTCTCGGAGTTAAAAAAGGCGATTTAATACACTGCGTCGAGAGATAGCCACCTCAGTATAGCAGCTGGTTATGTGCAGAGCCCATTTCATCCCGACCAACCGGCACCGCTTCTGACAACAAACCTATCCATTGCGAGCCCCTCCCGCGATTATATGTGCAGGGTGTAGTGAGATGTGTATTGGAATACTGTGTGTCGGCCTTCGTTGATGAAGGGGCGAGACATGGCAAATACACACATCCTGCGCATGTATAATCGCAAATACACATACATATTTATTTGCCAAGGTATGGCGAGTGCCCCTGATCCTACCCATAGAAGCATGATCCTGCCCTACTCTCTCTTGGCACAGAGTAAGTGTTCAGAGTAAAAATTCAGATTGGTGTCACATTTAATGCAGGTCGATGTCAACTAACACGTCGAGCAGCCTTTTGTGTGACACCCAGTGAGCAACACGGACGTCCGTGCGGTTATAAAATTGGAGCTTCGCGCTTTGAGTCCGCTTTGAGTCCGCTCTGAGTACGCTTTGAGTCCGCTCTGAGTACGCTTTGAGTCCGCTTTGAGTCCGCTTTGAGTCCGCTTTGAGTCCGCTCTGAGTACGCTTTGAGTCCGCTTTGAGTCCGCTTTGAGTCCGCTTTGAGTCCGCTCTGAGTACGCTTTGAGTCCGCTCTGAGTACGCTTTGAGTCCGCTCTGAGTCCGCTTTGAGTCCGCTCTGAGTACGCTTTGAGTCCGCTTTGAGTCCGCTTTGAGTCCACTATGAGTACACTTTGAGTACGCTTTGAGTACACTTTGAGTACGCTTTGAGTACGCTTTGAGTCCACTATGAGTACACTTTGAGTCCGCTTTGAGTCCGCTTTGAGTCCGCTTTGAGTCCGCTTTGAGTCCACTATGAGTACACTTTGAGTACGCTTTGAGTCTGCTTTGAGTCCACTATGAGTACACTTTGAGTCCGCTTTGAGTCCGCTTTGAGTCCGCTTTGAGTCCGCTTTGAGTCCACTATGAGTACACTTTGAGTACGCTTTGAGTACACTTTGAGTACGCTTTGAGTCCGTTTTGAGTCCACTATGAGTACACTTTGAGTCCGCTTTGAGTACGCTTTGAGTCCGCTTTGAGTCTGCTTTGAGTCCGCTTTGAGTCCGCTTTGAGTTGCCTTTGAGTACACTTTGAGTCCGCTTTGAGTCCGCTTTGAGTTGCCTTTGAGTACACTTTGAGTCCGCTTTAAGTCCACTTTGAGTCCACTTTGAGTACACTTTGAGTGCGCTTTGAGTCTGCTTTGAGTACGCTTTGAGTCCGCTTTGAGTCCGCTTTGAGTCCGCTTTGAGTCCGCTTTGAGTCCGCTTTGAGTCCGCTTTGAGTCCGCTTTGAGTCCGCTCTGAGTACGCTTTGAGTCCACTATGAGTACGCTTTGAGTTGCCTTTGAGTACGCTTTGAGTACGCTTTGAGTCTGCTTTGAGTCCGCTTTGAGTCCGCTTAAAGTCCGCTTTGAGTCCTCTTTGAGTCTGCTTTGAGTCCGCTTTGAGTCCGCTTAGAGTCCGCTTTGAGTCCACTTTGAGTCCGCTTTGAGTCCACTTTGAGTCTGCTTTGAGTCTGCTTTGAGTCCGCTTTGAGTCCGCTTTGAGTCCACTTTGAGTCCGCTTTGAGTCCACTTTGAGTACGCTTTGAGTCCGCTTTGAGTCCGCTTTGAGTCTGCTTTGAGTCTGCTTTGAGTACGCTTTGAGTCCACTTTGAGTCCGCTTTGAGTCTGCTTTGAGTCCGCTTTGAGTCTGCTTTGAGTCCGCTTTGAGTCTGCTTTGAGTCTGCTTTGAGTCCGCTTTGAGTCCGCTTTGAGTCTGCTTTGAGTCCGCTTTGAGTCCGCTTTGAGTCCACTTTGAGTCCGCTTTGAGTCCACTTTGAGTCCGCTTTGAGTCCGCTTTGAGTCCGCTTTGAGTCCACTTTGAGTCCGCTTTGAGTCCGCTTTGAGTCCACTTTGAGTCCGCTTTGAGTCCGCTTTGAGTCTGCTTTGAGTCCGCTTTGAGTCCGCTTTGAGTCTGCTTTGAGTCCGCTTTGAGTCCGCTTTGAGTCCACTTTGAGTCCGCTTTGAGTCCACTTTGAGTCCGCTTTGAGTCCGCTTTGAGTCCGCTTTGAGTCCGCTTTGAGTCCGCTTTGAGTCCGCTTTGAGTCCGCTTTGAGTCCACTTTGAGTCCGCTTTGAGTCCGCTTTGAGTCCACTTTGAGTCCGCTTTGAGTACGCTTTGAGTCCGCTTTGAGTACGCTTTGAGTCCGCTTTGAGTCCGCTTTGAGTCTGCTTTGAGTCTGCTTTGAGTACGCTTTGAGTCCGCTTTGAGTCCGCTTTGAGTCCACTATGAGTCCGCACAGACTTCTGCAGAGTCCGTTCCTCCCGACCATGTGGGAGCCTTAAGAGGCAAGGGCACACCGATAGGCCTGTATGGGAACAGGCTGAGAGAGAGAGAAGGGCACACCTACGGGCCTGTATGGGAACAGGCTGAGAGAGAAGGGCACACCTACAGGCCTGTATGGGAACAGGCTGAGAGAGAAGGGCACACCTACAGGCCTGTATGGGAACAGGCTGAGAGAGAGAAGGGCACACCTACAGGCCTGTATGGGAACAGGCTGAGAGGGAGAAGGGCACACCTATAGGCCTGTATGGGAACAGGCTGAGAGAGAGAAGGGCACACCTACAGGCCTGAATGGGAACAGGCTGAGAGAGAGAAGGAATCCACTTGAATGATGAATTCACACACACTTTACAACACTTTAAATCTCATTTTGAAAGTCATCTCGGCAGATTCGACAAATACATTCCTATTTAAGCAGCGTATGGTGTTGTTGACGCTCCGCCTCGCCGAACGGAGCCGGCCCGCATTAAAAAACGTGTCGAAAAAAATATTCCGATGGAAATAAACATGAACGGTTTTAGTCAGGGGCTGCCTTTGGAGATGAGCAATGTCAAATAATAAAAAAGCTCCACACAACAAACGCCGAAAGGCACGTCGCGCGGCTCTTCGGGGGCATAATAAAAACACTATCTTCTCATTTATACGGTTGTCAACAAGCGAACAAAAAAGGCTAATCACTCTTCTCCTCTTTTTTCCACCGCACACGATCCGTCAACACTTTCTCCTCCATTGAGTCGCGTGCGTTCGGCGGGCGAAGACGACACTTTGACATTATCTGACGTCGTCACGAGGACGACGACGACGTGCCCGCGGGCCGTGACGGACGAGGCGACAACAGACACACAGATGATTTATGTGCGTGACTTCTGCCGCGCCCCGTTAAAAACTTCAGTCGGGGGAGACATCAGCGATATGCAAATGAAACGCCAGCAGGGCGGGAAAACACGGTGTCACACAGCGACGACGTGACAAGAGAAGACTAACGGCCGCGGCGGCTCGTGGCAATTCGGATCGACGTCCTCGGTGACCCCACCCCCCCCCCCCCTCCGAACGACCGGGAGCGATCGCGGTCGTAACGGGCCGTGTCTACTACAGGCGAGAGCGTCTACTAGGGGTGTAACGTTAGTACACAAAAACCACGGTTCGGTACGTTCCTCATCTTTTAATTTTTTCCACTTTTTCTCCTCTTTTTCTATATTTCTCCCATCCCAATTCCACTGTGCCAATTCTCCCCTCACCTGTCTTGAACGTTGCTAGACTATGCCCCCCACTGGTCGGCTGTAGTGAGGATAGAAGCCTTGCATCACGTGTCCCCTCCGGTACACGAGGTGGCAGCCTGTCACATCTTTTCACCTGCCAGCACGGACTCTCATTGGCGAGGTGTAACGTGTGGGAGGCTCACACTACCCCCGCCATTTCCTGTCTCTGCTGTGCAGGCGTCCCCCAACCGACCTGTAGGAGTCACTGTCCACAACGTCCAGATTACCACCCATCGACTCCCCACCCGCTGACTCTGCCAATTGAGTTAGTATGACGGCTGGCCCAAGCCGGAGGCAACGCCGACAGCCGGAGTCAAACCCGGTGTCTCTTGCATTGGTGACGAGCGCAATGTCCGCTGCGCCACCCAGCCGCTACGTACCTCGGTTTTGAAGTCAAGGTTCGGTATAGGTTTTCGGTACAGTGGGGGGAAAGTTTGGCTTTCCATGTTCCACTCAGGGGTGATGTAGTGTGCAGTAACTACTTGTACTTGTAGGGCTGTCAACGAATTTTCTATATTGAAATTATAATAATCGAGTTCAATTCAATTCTGCACGCAAAAAAAGCGTTCTGCACGTTCGCTCGTTAGCGGTTATAACGTATACCGTTGTATTCGTTCGGTACACACAGCCGTGTACTGAACTGAAGGTCCAGTACTGAAACGGTTCGGTATACAGAGATACGTGTACCGTTTACACCCCTATACTAGTGTCTACAGGCGAGAGCGCGTGTGGCCTTTTCACTGTTTTTTTTCCCCCCACTGACATGTTGTGCGCGCTAACCGAGCCGCTGAGAAAGGCGGCGAGAGAGAGAGGATTGATTGTTTTTTCTGTCGGAGGAGGAGGAGGAGGAGGAGGAGGACGGGGGTGGACATGCTCGACTCGCGCCGTGCTTAACCTGTCAAAACAGTGTCAATCAGCAATTAGCTCATTAAGGACAATGTCATTAGCGGCGAGGGGGGGGAGGGAGGGAGGGAGGGAGGGAGGGAGGGAGGGGGAGGGAGGGAGGGAGGGGAGGGAGATAGCGAGGGGAGAGAGCGGGAGGGGGAGGGGAGGGGGGGGGGGGGGGTGGGCGGAGTGTCATTCCAACTAGTTCCTGATTAAACCCCCAGTGCTCTGTTGACAGTTTGTGACACTTATATTGACCATAGTTTATCTGGGACTACTTGTGTTGCAGCACGGCGCACACACACACACACACCCTGTTCTTTGGGGGGAAATAGAAAATTATGCAGTGTGTGTTTGTGTGTACGTGTGTGCGTGTGTGTGTGTGTGTGTGTGCGTGTGTGTGTGCGTGTGTGTGTGTGGATGAAAATGGTTTCCATTTCACAGCTCCCTGAGGGCCAGTCCACCTTTACTGTCACAGAGAAAACCTGCAGTATTAATACATGCGCGTGCACTGCACATACGTACACAAGTCACACACACACACACGCACGCGCACACACACGCACACAC